>NC_134703.1:51686504-51954004 GCF_043290135.1 Rhipicephalus microplus
AGGAAATTTTCTCACACTCCCCGTTAGACCAAGGCATGACGAAGGAAGTAGTCTTATTGGAGTAGAAGTAAAGAAGACGTGCACAAATTGGTGCTGATTGCCACCGCCTCGTTGTTAAGAAGCCATAACTTTGACCTAATGACGACACGAGGGGAAACTCGGCCATATTAAGCAGAAGGGCCCCCTAGCATAGAAAACTCTGATTGTGGGTTGAGATAGGGTGAGATGGAGCGATATTATCAGAATAAAGCAGAAAGGCCCACCTGGAATTGTGCACTCTAGCCTTCTACTCTGCAAAGGGGAAAAAGGAAAGGGGAACAAAGAGTCGTGAAGATGATGATGGAGACAGGAAGGGATAATGCGTAGGTAGAATAGCCAAACGTAACACGCTTATTTCCACTGTATATTTTCGAGTCCAGTACTGTTCAGAAAGTGTATAAATGCCCTTGTAGCAGTTGCTGGTGCTGTTGATGTTAGGAAAGACGCAGGTGTGTGAACGTCCCTTTAATACCTCGTCTTAGCACTGCATTCTGATAGTAAGATCGTTAGTGAGATGGGGTCGGGAATAGCAAGGAAGGAGGAGGGAGAGGGAAGAGGGAATTTGTGGCGCAACTAAGCACCACAGCCTTCCTAAATAAGAAGTCTTCGCGCCCCTATATCTACACGTCTCATAAGATGAAAACAGCAGCTAAAATATATTATACCACAGTTAGCTTCAGTTGTGCTAGATTCAAACGATCTTATATTTTATTTGGTTAATCTCCTAGACGTTTATCTATAGTGGCCGAAATGTGCTGAACATTGTTGCGACGCGCACCTCCGACGACGTTACGAAGGGAGCCTCGAAATCTCACCGCTACAACCACTGTTTCGAAAGACGGCGACGCCAACACGGTCCCGAAGGCGCCACTGCTTCGAACTCCGCAGGGAAGGTCACCAGCCGTTTGGTAGCGTAGGTTTATCAGCTCGCGACTGCTTCTGCGCTGAGCTGATAGACGAGCGGACGAGACGACGGTGAGTTAACAAGGTTTATGTACAGCATATATACAGAGGCGTTACAAATTCGGCACTGGGGTCGACAGAGACTCGAAGAGCCGAGCTCTCCCCTCTAACACATAGGTCGGCTCTCAAACGGGTCTGCTGTCAAAAGGGGTCTCTCTCGACGCGCCGCAGGGCTTCTTTTATATGCCCCGGGTCCAACCCAAATGTCCAACCCGGAGCGCCGCTGGTCGCGAGGTCAGAATCCTCCAATGAGGTCGCCGCTGGGCCGCGTCCTTCTTTCTCATCGAATCTGGAGAGGCTGCGCTGCAGGTGGCTGCACCCATGGATGAGTGACGTCGCCGCGCATTACGTCAGCCGCCAGACAGGAAGACGCCGGTTGTTTACTCGACGGGCTCGCTGGCTGCGCTGACTAACTGCACGTGCGCGCCAGAAAGGCGCCGCGCGTGTTTACGCCGTTGAGTTGTTCGCGTCAGGCGGGCTGGCCTTGACACAGATTGCCTTTTTCAGAGGCACGGACGTTCGCTGTAGACTCGCAGGCATAACAATATGAAGAACTTCCACGAATTGTGGTTAGAGAACTCGTTCTACCGAAATTTCATTGTTGGTGTCGGTGGCGGTTGTGAGCGAAAAATCAGCGTTGTGCATGGGCGAAAATTTGAAGCACGTGCAAATACACCAAGAATAAGAATTTTCAGTTCTAGTGGCACCGAGGGCTCAAACCTGCCACCTCCTGCTGCGTGTCGTGATGCCCTTAGTTCCTCAGCCACCGAGCGTACATCTTTCAGTATACTAACGGCGAGCAATTTATATTCACTGTTCAGCGCTAGTGGTAAGTGCATATCGGATGTTCTTTAGCGGCATGACACGGCACCCACCAGATGGCGTCAAGGGTCCATGGCCCACCTAACTGCCCGCTTATAAACGGCACACTACCGCTGTGTGACCGTGTTTCGTCGTGCCGCTTGCAAGAATATTAAATCCGGAGGGCGTCCACCCTTTCGCTTATCTTGCTGCCTGGTGTAAGTCTTGAATGAGAAGCGAAGCTAGGCCAGCGGTCGGTAAGGCGACGCAAACATGGTCCGATTACGCTATCACACTCTACTCTCGAAGCCGAAGCTGAAACGTCCTCCAAGATTTTGACCAGAGCGTATTTTGACTTCATTCTGTTAAGGCACGCGCCGGGTGCAAACAGGCAAGTTTATTTATTTTTCTTTTTTTTTGCACTGAGAACATTTAGGACTTGTTGGGCACCAAGTAATAATAATAATAATAATAATAATAATAATAATAATAATATTAATAATAATATTAATGATAATAATAATAATAACACTATCTTGGTTTTAAAATCCAAAAGCCTTGATAAGATTATGAGCAACGCCATGGTGGAGGGCATCAGAAGTTTAGACCTGGTGTTCTTTAATATGTTCTGATATCGCAAAGTGCGCGGCTGTCTTGCGTTTCGCCTCTATCGAAATGTGACTTCCACCGCCTGTATCGAACCCGATGCCTTCGGGTCAGCAGCCGAACACCGTATACCCGGTACCCCAACGCGGCGGTAATTCAGCCCATATATCCATGGTAAACATCAATGTTCGTCAAAGCATCGGCGTCTTTTAGTTTATCAATATCACCATAAAACTGTCAATCACGATACCTATAAATGTTTATAAATTGCCGTCGGTGCCTTTTAGTTCATCATTATTAGTTCGAAATATTTAACGAAGAGTTTTGCATACGTTTCACTAAGAACGTCTAATAGCAAAAATAGTTAGCCGTGAATAATTAAGAAGCAATACGAGAATTTATAAGGGCAGTAATTTCCCGCTAACCCTTCATTACTGTTATTTACTGTTATTACTGTTATTACTGTTATTACTGTTTATTACGATGACGAAGTGATTCTCTCACGGAACGCTTGTGCCTGTGTCTCAGTATTTTCAATTTGTTTTCCTGGAAATCCTGGGAGCTGCCGCTCCCTCCTTTGCGGTGATGCTTCAGGACACACCTGAGAATGTTCCTGGCGTGCAACCGTCGCGCCGGACTTCGTCGTCCAGGAAGCGTAGCAACGCGTCAAGCGACACTGACAGTGAGGCAACCGATTTGTACTCGGACGGCTTTGAGTCATCGGATGATGACTTCACGGTCATCATGAATCGATCTACAAAACGAAGACTGCTGCGGACGGCATCGTCGGCAAGTGTTTCCACCGTTAAGACTGCACCACAGTCTATGGGGAAGCTCCAGGGACAACTCTAGAGGAAGAAAATTGGTGTCCTTAGCCTCGGAGTACGAACTCTGCGTTTGTAGCGATGGAAGCCCTACATATTTACGCGGATCAGCCTATAGCAGCTGTCTGGACCTTACATTGGTTTCTCGCTCATTTACCAGGAAAGTGCACTGGTTTTCGGATCTGGAAACGCGGGGCAGCGACCATATACCAACTTACCTGTGTATAGAAGGTTTCACCAGCTCCAGGTCCTCAAGAGGCCTCAAGTACACCGATTGGCGGAAATTCAAAATGTTAATGGAAGACTGCTGTATCGACGGCTCATCATATAACCTAGAAGACTCGATAAAGGATGTCCTGCAGAATACCACGCATACACATTTGACTAGTCACAAGCGCACCGATTTCGACATCGAGCTTGAGAAACTTCGCGCAGTACGCCGTCGTGCAGAACGAAGGTACCGACGGACAAAGTGCATGGATGATTTGAGGCTGGCTAGACGCATTCAAAAGATAATGCAGCGGCACATGGATAAACTGGCTAGGCGACGTTGGACATCCTTTTTCGAGTCGTTGGATCCACGAAAGCCCCTATCACTGATATGGCGAACTGTCCGAGGTCTTAGCACAACCTTGGGTCAGCGACACCCGTTTACATCTCTGGCACTTCACCTTCGATGCAGAGAGATTGACGTCGCAGAATCTTTCTGTAGAAGAATTGCCGGTGATTCCAATTTCACAGTATCAAGAACGGGAACATTTGACAACCCACCGCCCTCACGTGATCCCCGTATGGAATGCCAGTTTTCTATGGATGAGCTAGAGGCGGCACTAGCTCTGTGCAGACGTTCTTCAGCACTCGGACCTGACGGCATTACCTATCGTGCCCTTTGTAATCTTGGAGACGAAGCTCGAAAGGCACTCTTACGCCTATACAACGACTCCTGGCAGACTGGTACGGTTCCCCAGGCATGGAAGTCAAGTCGCCTCATTCCACTTCTAAAGGCTGGTAAATCTCCTTTGGATATTGCCTCATACCGTCCTATCGCACTTGCCAGTTGTGTGGGAAAAACGATGGAACGAATGATTCTAACACGAATGGAGTGGTATTTAGAGCACTACGAAATCTATCCAGTATTCATGACTGGATTCAGGCACGGCTATTCGTCAATCGACAACGTTGTTGATCTGGTGACATATGTTCAACACCAGAAAGCCTGTAAGAGACTTTGCGCCGCCCTGTTTCTAGACGTTAAGGGGGCTTACGACAATGTCACCCATGAAGCCATCCTTAGTGCTTTGGAAACAGTAGGTCTTGGTGGCAAGATATATATGTGGGTGAGCAGCTACTTACAGCTGAGATCATTTTACGTGATGACAGCGAATGGCCCAACACCTGATTATTACAGCAGCCGAGGAGTTCCTCAGGGAGGAGTGCTAAGCCCTACCCTTTTCAACCTAACTCTCATTGGTCTAGTCGAGCTGCTACCTAGCACTGTAGAACTTTCTGTCTATGCTGATGACATCTGCATTTGGACATCAGGTGTGACAAGGCCTCAGCTTCGCGCCCGCCTTCTAAAGGCTGCTACAACGACGTCATGCTATCTTCGTAAACAAGGCCTCGAGGTGTGCTGCGGAAAATGTGCAGTGGTAGCGTTCTCGCGGAAACCAATATCTGCTTAAAGCATATCGGTTAATGAAGAATACATATCGTTCAGCAGAAGCCACAGGTTCTTGGGAGTCATAATAGATATAAACCAGTCGTGGACTCCACACGTGAACTATGTGAAGAAGCCGCTGATCGCAACATGCCACATGTTCAAATTCCTTGCCGGAAAGAATTGGGGAGTGCCCATACCATCCATGCTACAACTGGACAGAGTGCTGTTTATCGGACTCTTACGGTACAGCTTACCTGCAATATCTAACACCGGCAAGACCAACCTGCGCGCTATTCAGAGCATTCAAGCCCAAGCACTAAAGATATGCCATGGATTACCCCGCAGTGCTTCGACGGCTGAAACCATTGCCATCGCTCAAGATCGCTCGATAAATACACATATTATTACCGAGACAATGCGCATGCACCTCAGGCATTATGCCAGGACCCCTTCTCACCAGCTGGCGAGCCTAGCTGCTGAAAGGCCCCGCACGACATACGGCACTATTGTCTACAAGCATCGTTCATCGTTTGCTGAGACATACGCACCTGCATCAAAGCCACTGCTTCCTCCTTGGAGCTTGAGCCGGCCGCGAGTTCACTTAATGATTCCAGGATTTAGGAGAAAATCGGACTTACCGACACATGCCCTGAAACAACTGAGTCTATTCCTACTGGAACAAAACTACAGTAACCATGTGCACATTTACACGGATGGCTCTACTACGCCGTCTAGTTCAGGTGGAGCAGTGGTTATACCTACACAAGGCGTAACTCGGTGTTTTAAGACTTCACATGTGACAACTTCAACGACGGCAGAACTCGAGGCTCTGCGCAATGCACTGGAACACATCAATTCAGAAGAAAGACCAGGTAAATGGGCTGTGTTTTCTGACTCAAAACCAGCGTTACAGTGCCTGATATCAGTTCTCCGATGCGGATGCCACGACCAGTTGACCTACGAAACCGTGAAACTTCACCACCTTTTAATACAAAAAGGCCATGACATCGTCTTTCAGTGGTTACCTGGGCATTGTGGTATAGGCGGCAATGATTCTGCAGATCATGCTGCTCGCACGTCACATAAAGAAGCGAACAGCGTTCCGATTCCGCTTTCAAGAGCGGATGCGGCGAGGCAGATTCGTCAACTGGCCCGCAGTCTCACACTGACTGAGTGAAACACACCAAGCATATGACGTACAAGACTGCACGAGCTCGACCCTTCACTACAACTCCGGCCTCCACCCGGCCTACATCGACGTGCAGCTTCGCTTCTCTATCGCCTTTGGCTGGGAGTTGCTTTCACGAAAGCTTATACCACGTTAATCGGAATTACTGACAGTGCGGTGTGCGATGTTTGCGGCACCGACGAAAATATCGAACACCTGTTGTGCCATTGTCCTCGATTTGCCTCAGATAGACAAATACTTGCCAACGCAATGCGGCGACTGGATGACCGGCCTCTTTTTGTGCAGGTGCTATAACAGCAACGTCCACATGCCTCGACAGCCTACAAGGCAGTGAAAGCCCTGCTGTTTTCTGAGAAAGACAGGCTTGTGTGAACGTCTCTGACATGCGGTAGAGTTCTACACGCTGCAGTGAAATTACTGTCAGTCTCTCCCCCACCCTTTTTTTTCTTTTCCCTCACTTCTCTCTTTCTCGTCTTTCTTGTCCCCTTCCCTAATGCCCCAGTGTAGGGTAGCCAACCGGATGTCTTTCTAGTTAACCTCCCTGCCGTCTCCCTTTTTATTGCTTTCTTCCTTCCTCTTATAACAAACCCGAAAGTCGACAAAGTTGAGAAGCAAAAGTTAGATAGAAATGGCTCAAGAAAACAACAAAGATTGAAACACAGGGCAGCACGACAGATATGGACAGTGCTTGGTTTGTCTGTTTCATATTGTCCTATCGTTTGCGCCCTATATTGACTTCAATTCACACCTGCCCACCGGCACAAATAAGCCTTCTGGGCAGTTCAAAGGAAAGTCGACACAGGACAAACGTTTCACCTGTGCGTGCACCCCCAACACCCCCCCCCCCCCCGCTTCCCCACGTGAGTGATTTTTATTCCTTTCTGGGGCGAAGCTCCTCAGGGTGTGCGTCGTTTCCTCCTCTGTACAGTAGTGGTAGTAGTAGTAGTAGTAGTAGTAGTAGTAGCAGCAGCAGTAGTAATAGTAGTAGTAGTAGTAGTAGTAGTTGTAGTAGTAGTAGTAGTAGTAGTAGCAGCAGTAGCAGTAGTATGTAGCCACCTCTAGTTTATCAATTGCTCAGTAAATGGTGTTGTGTGTATATATCCTTGGAAATGATATCACTAAATGGCGTTAGTGGTTTTCGTATAGTTGACAATTTCGTATAGTTAACAGACAGACAGACAGACGGACGGACGGACGGACGAATGCACGGAAGGACAGATGGACGCACGGATGAACAGACGCCTCGCCCAACTCATCATCATTCACTCCGTGGATATGCTGTGAAGTCTTTTTTTTTTCGTGGTTCCCTATCATGACGTGTATGCATGTAAGATCTCTAAACGCCATTCTTACGCCGCAACTTTACATACAGGTGAGCGCCGCAAATACTCTGCGATTGGGCTTCTAATGTGGTAACGGGCGCACAACTGCTCCAGTTGGTTGCATCCACGCGCGTTGTCCTTTACGGCGCGCACAAAGGAATGCGAACCGGCGTCAGTACAGCATCGCGGCGAGTGCTTCGTTGTCGCGGTTTAACGACAGAGGGCGTCGTTAGCGTCTTCTCTTCCGCCCCCTTCTCCCAGCGGCAGCACCCGGGATCCATTATTACCTAACCGGAGCCAAGCACTGACGGTGGTCGTTTGCGGCGCGTCTTCGAGCCATTCGGGCCGTTTTCTTGACCATTTTCCAGCCTGCTCGCGCTTCCGAAAGCCGCAGGTAGCTACTACAAATCGGGAGGAGGTGCGCACGGGGCGGCGTTCCGTTCTTCGCCAGTTGCGCGAGGGGCCCCCCTTCAGCCTGTAATCTTCGCTCAAGGCTGCTTACCAGCCGTCGCTTCCGCGGTGACAAGCTATGCACGTTCGCGCCATATGAATTACCAGCTTTGTGTTTCGCGCAGATGCCACTTGTGTTGTCGTTTCAAGCAAGGGAAACGAGGGGAGTTCTTGCGTACCTGTACACTCGTACCTGTCGTACATTATTTTCCCGTAACGCGCGTGAACACTATGTTCGTTCGCCTGAGTGTTTCGCAGGAGTGTAGAATATTTCAAGGCTACCTCTCAGGAGCTCTGACGACTAGCCGAGTTATGCTGTTCAAGCAGCGAAAAGGAAGATAATACTTATAGTTAGCTTTGACCACGGATGCCCAAATAATTAGTGTAGACGATTTGTCATAGTGCACCGTAAGACTAAAAACGAGTTTTTTGTAAACCTACATTGAACTACCGCGGTCCCCGAAGGGTCGTAGTGCTCGTATGCTGACCCGAAAGACGAGGAATCGAACCCGGCCGCGGTGGTAGCGTTTTGATGTGTTGGAATGATGGAGGCTCGTGTACAGTGTGGTGCTCGTGCACGTTGTATAACGCCTAATTGTCGTAATTATGCAGATACCTTCTATATTGCAGCTGTCATAACCCGAGGTGCTTTGGCGCAGTAAACCCCATAAACCAACGAGCCGATCCTGCATATGCTCGGAGAAATTTTCTTCCTGGTTTTAAAAGTGACAAACATTAAGGTCTTTATTTCACTTCAGTGTCTTGGAACGATTTCCTCTTAGGTGCAACAGTATGCAACATGGTGCTTTTTACAGCGAAAGCTCTTATGAGATCACAACTCGGGTCACGTGCACCACCGCCACTGCCGCCGCCACTGTCACAGCCGGTGTCCATAACCACATCGCACGACATTAGAAAAAAAAAACAACCTATGACCAATGACACCACGGAGCTTGATCCCGGGTACCAGTATTCTACCACTGAGCTACGCTGGTGCTTAGAACTTGTTGGAAAACTTGCCTTAGGCAGGTTTGATGTCGGGAAAGCAGTCACGTTAATACGACTTACAAAGCGTTTTAAAGCAGCGAAAGAACAACCAGTCGTCGCACAATTCGAATAGCGTAACGAGTGGGTCGTCCAATACTCCAACCCATTACAAAATCTTGTTCTTTTTCACCTATTAACTGTGGCGAATACCCACTGCAGGCATAATTCCTCATCGTCGTCAGCCACTGCGTGAACAATTGGCACAACAGTCCTAGCAAGTATTTAGCTGATACCACGCTTCTCAGAAGAATGACGAAAAATAGCCTAGCGAATGACAGCCTACTATCCAAAAATTTTTTATTATAAATGCCGGGCTGAGTATTAAGCAAGTGTGCTTGCAACAGTTACCCAATGAGTGGTCAGAGAAGGCTCTGAAAGACCGCTCTTCTATAGCTTTCGCTGTGACAATGCTGCCCCTTTCACGCAGGCCTGGTTTTTTTTATTGGCTGTCTTGCATGATTACGCATGCAAAACAGTCAGCACTGGCACGAAACTCCTTTCAAACGGACCGTGGTACTTGCGTGCGTCATTTAATCTGACAAGGGGCTAAAGGTATAGGCACAGAAGGTACAGCTAGATGATACTACCGGCTGGCGATAGCGAGCTATGACGGTTCGTCAAATTGGGAAGGAAAATTGGACCGATATTCACCGTCTTGCATGCGTAATCGTGCAAACTACAATCGAACTTTGCCGCGAGATATCTCGACAGACAGCCATGCTAGAAAAATTCTTCCAAGTCTGTGTAGAAACGCGACTGTCTCCATCTTTTAAATGCAAAATGCATGCTTCCTGCAGTTCCTAAGAAGTTAACTAATGAGGCTTGGGTAGCCGGGCCACTGACAGCCATAATTAATGTCTCTCTTGGTGTTATCCCGGATACATAGGTTATGTGAAATTGTGTTTCTCATGCTTTTCTCAGTGCTGTTTTAATAAAGCTATAAAGCTTAACTGTGGGCACTCGATATACCTTAACTTTACATTTCCATTCAGTACCTCTAGAAATGCATTTATTTACCTCTGGAAATGCACGCGTTGGCGCATGCTGACGGCACTGACTATTTCACTTAATTCACAGATCTACACCAGATTATGCAAATAAACAAAGAGAGACAAAGATAAAAGAAGGAACCGGAAGGAAAGGAAAGGCATGAATGTTCACTGGTGTAGAAGAACCGGCATGTTAACATCCACTGGAAAAAGTGAGGGAGTTTGAAGGATGGAGAGAAAGAGAGGAGAGAGAACGCGTGCGTCAAGTCACACACTTCACAGTCATTATAACTCTATCAGTATATGATTACCGCTGCAAGTGAGATGACTTCAATAACTTGAAAACCGCCATCATCGCCTTTACCACGATGACCTCTCAGGGCTACATTGCATAATGGTTTCCGCCATTATCGGTCTGCAATCTATGTAAGCTAACACGACTGTAAGTGGTTTTCTTTGGGCATTTTAGTGAGGACAGCCTCAGAAGATGTGCTTTAATGTCTCCTCGTTACCACAGTTGTCACACAAGGGATTGTCAGCCATTTTGATACGAAATGACAATCACTTCGTGAAAACTACTCTTAGCCATAAACGGCAAAGTAGAGCGGAATCATTTCGGCACAGTCCAGTAAGCATCTTTAGTCGTAAAGTGTTCAGGCTGTAGTGAAGTTGATTGTGCTGTCTGCTTGTATTCCAAATGGAGAAAGGGATTTATCGCGCGGCCACTCGAAGTTGACTAGCAGCGTCGGTCCTTGACAGTGGTACTGTCTCATGCCTGTTGCCTTGAAGCGCTGATCGAGCAGCATTTTCAGCGTAATAAAGGCCTATCCTGCCACAGTGACTTGGCAGAAAACACAGGAAGGTTAACCATGCCTATGAAGCTATCCTGTATTTAGGAAGCGGGAATGGGGTGTTGAAAAAGAACCAGGTTATGAAAATCTTTAGAATAAACAATCAGGACAATAGTGCAGTCCCTAAGGTCATGCACAAAATTATACTTCAAGGTTACACACCCGTCGTGGTGGCCTAGGGGATAAGGCACTCTGCTGCTGACCCGCCTGACGCGGTATCGAATCCCCGCTGTGGCGGCCCCATTTTCGATGGAGCCGAAAATGCTTGGGGCCCGTGTGCTTCGATTTAGGTGCACGTTAAAGAACTCCGGGTGTTCGCCATTTCCAGAGCTCTTCACAATGGTATCTCATATACTAATATGGTGGTTTTGGGACGTAAACCGCAACAAGTAATATCATTATTAATAGGTTCAATAAAACATCCCAAGCGGCTCACAAGATCACAATAATAAAACCTGTGAAAACATATTTATGCAGGCTGGTGATTCCCTAACTTGGAATAGCCATGCCTTCGGTTTTGCAGTCCATATAGACATTCGATTGATATGGGGGGTTCAACGTCCCAAAACCACCATGTGGAGGGCTGCTGAAAGTGCACTTGGGGTTATTCAAAGCGCACACAAATCTGAGCACACTGGCCTACAGCCTTTTCGCCTTCATCGATAATGCAGACGCCGCAGCCGGGATTCGATCGAATGACCTGCGGGTCAGCAGTCTAGTATAGACATCAGTCAGCAAGATCTGCTGTCATGCACTCATGGCGATAAGCGAGATAACGTGACCTCTTCCCCTGTCACTATTCCGCTTAAAAGCGGCACGCGCACATGCTAACGGCGAGATAGAGACCAGCACAAATGTCATGGACATTAAACCTTGTTTGTTCAAACGTTACAAATCAATGACGAATTGGTGTGAGCATACAACGACTGATCTTTTCACATGACGTAGTGCTCAGTTTCAAGCAGTCGGAATTCCTTTCATGGGTTGGTTTTCGCGGATTGATGGGCTTTCTTAACAAGAAAATGTGTAGTCTCAACCTGTGATACATTTGGGTAATTTAAGCTTGTATGATGCTTTCACATGGAGTAAGAAATGGCAAAACATCTAAACTGGCAAAACATCTAATATCAAAGTTTTTTTCTCTTTTTCTTTCTAACAACAACTTTATAACAGGTATTACGCAAAATTTGCTAAATAATTGTTATTCATCATCTGAACTCTATAGAACCATAAAAGTTCATTTATTTATTTTTGTAGCTTCCTTTATCACTGCTTCTTTTCTTGCTGCATTTGATTAGGGCAACTTTCGTCCATGTGGCAGACAGTTTGTATACTCTAATCAGTTAAAAATGCTGCCGGGATCCTTGTTCTGGATTGCATGCCGTCCATATGGCTTGGCATAGCCTCATAACAACGTGTCAGAGTGGCGGTTGAGGATTGTTTACAGTGATATAAAAGCTTGTCCCATTCCAATCGTTGCTTTTGAGGCATATATATATAAGCAACAATTTTCGTTTTTGCTATAAGCGGAGACTTCATATAACATAACAAAACGCTTTTTTGTTGTGTTATAAGAAGTCTCCGCTAATAGCAAAACAAGAAAATTGTTGCTGATATATATATATATATATATATATATATATATATATATATATATATATATATATATATATATATATATATATATATATATATATATATATATATATATATATATATATATATATATATATATATATATATATTAGCAACAATTTTCTTGTTTTGCTAGTAGCGGAGACTTCTTATAACATAACAAAACGCTTTTTTGTTACTCTAAAACTTGATTTCTAATTAATTATTCGAAAACTTTCGTCTATGATACCAATTTATTTGCATCCGTAATTAAAGCTAGAGAGAAGCAAATCCGCAAAACGCGTTTTAATTAATCTTGACTTCTCCGAATCGGCGACTGCGACTATAGATGGTAGAAGAACGAGAGCACGCTCTTTACATGACAATCATGGCAACGGCCGGTCAACAGCATCGCCTCCGAGGCCACTTACGCAATTTGGCCTAAACTTCACACGCACAAAGACCGCCGCAGACCCAGCGACCCTTCGGACAGTCTATCAAGCCGCGGAACGAAGGGGGGGAACTCGTGTGAGACAAGAAAAGCCATTAACGCGACGAGCAAAAACAGGCAACTGCGAAGAAACACCCGTGCATGGATTGCCGAGCTCCCTGAATGCTGCGGTTGAGGACGGAGCATGCGGCCACCGCAACTTGGTGTGGCAGACAGCGTACATCCAGTACACTCTGTGCTGCGGAAAGGCGGTGCCGACTCGGACGATCTAGAGCGATCGAGTCACGATCGCTGACCGTGGCGCCAGGACTCGGCGCGCCCGAGCGCGGCACATGGAACGAACTTGGCTCCTCGCTGATGAAGAAGAGGCCGAAGGATGAATAATGACCAGCACACACGACTGGCGGCTGAACAACGACGCATGTGCACGCACATGCGGAATACGGGAGCGAAAGAAAAAAATGCGCAAACTGCTGTTCTCGAACGTCTCCTTGCATGGCGGCAGTATATGCGGCAACGGCTGTTGCCGATGACTGGCGCTGCAGAAACGTGTTTGTGCATCCAGTTCCCGAGAAAATGATTCCTCAAAGCATGCACCATCATGAGAGATAGGCAGTTGTAGCTTGGAGATGATCAGAGTGCCTCATTAGCGTTGTTCGAACACGAATAACTATCATTTCTATGTGCTAAAGGGCATAGTATAGTGCCAGACCGTCAGTATTACTTTAGGATGCAAGACACTGTCTTGTGGTGCGCCCTAGAACTAAACATGTCCATGTTCTTTTTTAACACTGCAACAAACAGCATGAAAACCCGATCTCGATTAAGGGCTTGTGTCCTTCGTGTCTTTCTTGTCTCTGTGTCGTCGTTTTGTTATCGCGCTATAACTACCGTCATGCCATACCAACTAGCCCAAGCTGCCACACTAGATTAAGGGTGCACATGGCATATGCACTGTAGTGTCGCCTTTTAGTACTAAGTCGTGGGGACATAAAAACCAGCTAACCCTCATTTCGAGAAGGCCTCTCAATTATGTCCTGATGCCATCTTGTAAAGCTGTAAGTGCAATGTTGATTCATAAGACGCACGGCGATTGCTTTGGTAGGCCGTGGCTGCGTGTTGCATTCAGTACTCCGTGTCAATCTCCACGTGGAAAGTGCAAGGATGGATATGACAAATGTAGTACTCTTCCTCGGGGCTTCAAGTTCAATTCAGCTCAATTTTATTCCATAATTGCATATAACGTGGTATTTATAGCGATATTTATTACATTCGGAGGTCCCATTGTTACAAGAACTGACGGGTGGACCTCCTAATACTAAAACACACGTATGTTACGGGTATAGTGCAGCATAGGAAAAAAAGAATGCGTTTATAAAAACAAAGACGTTTCAGGAAAGCTAGGGAGAGCGCAAGATTAAAAAAAAAACTTAGTACCAGAATAAAGCCGTTATAATCATGAAATTACCATCATAGCGCCGATAACTCGCAGTAACTCTTGAACATGTAGGTGCTTTCAACTTTTTTCTTGCTTTCTCTTCTAAAGATTGTGTATCGGTATGGCTGACAAAAAAAAAGAGATAGATAGATAGATAGATAGATAGATAGATAGATAGATAGATAGATAGATAGATAGATAGATAGATATACAGAGAGACAGATAGATAGATAGATAGATAGATAGATAGATAGATAGATAGATAGATAGATAGATAGATAGATAGATAGATAGATAGATAGATAGATAGATAGATAGATAGATAGATAGATAGATAGATAGATAGATAGATAGATAGATAGATAGATAGATAGATAGAGAGGGGGGGGGCACACCAAGGCGAAGCGTTCATCGGCAAAGCATGGGTGATTTCACCGGTAATAAGACGGACTTCGTGTACAGCCTTCTCGGCTTGACGCCTTGCTTCGATGCGCCTAATAAACTCATCTAAAGGGACGCGATGCGCCTCTGCACACCGGAATATGTTTAGGGAGGCAAAAGAGACGTTGATTTTCCTCAGAAGCAGCACATAACGCGCGGGCAAGGAGTGCCATATATCCTCCAAAGTGAATATTAGGGCTACACTAATTGTCAATATAACTCAAGCAGCGCAAGGTACTTGAGGCACATGCCCTCATAAAAGTGCACACTTCGCCAAAGACCCTGGGGATGCCTCTTCTTGAGGCACATATTTCTACCGATGTTACGTTCATAATGACTTTACTGAGAAGTTGTTAACCGGTTTAATTGTGCGTGAAAGCTACTTTTATGTGTCTGTTTGATTTATTCATTCTTTTTTTGCTCACTCGCGTGCCATTGCATTTCACGAACCCGTAGAATCATAACATCCACCGTAAAATTTTTATTTTCTTGTGAGGCAGTCTTGAAACCTAACAATATGTTTAAATTATATAGATTTATCTTGTTCATGCAGTTAAGGTCATTCAGCATGGGCTGTAAAGTGCAAATTGCAGGCCATGAAGTTTTCTGCAGTTACCGTGAATTGGCCTGGTGCGATTGTAGTCTCGGCAACATTTTATGGATTTCGTGCACAAACAGCTGCCATGCTTTAACTAATAATTACCACCAAGACTACGAAAACTCATTTATATGCATTTCTTCGCTCTTAACTAAGTTTATATTTGGGACCATTTCTTGGGAAAAGGGTTCCCTGAAGCGTTGCTTCCTTTTTACCAACGTGTAATGTAACAAATGCGCATGCGACCACCGTACATAAATGTGCCTGAACAGCAATAAACTTGGAGGAAGCGTCAGCTTCAACTTCAGGAGAACAGCGCTGTAGCTTATCTGGTCCCGTGCGTCTCACTTTCCCCATAGTTTCGCTTGGTTTCTCGGTGCATGCCTCGATCATGGCACAAGGAAATGAACGACAGTGCGCGTGACAATGCCCGTTCTGGGATGTAGGTACAAGAATTGCTAATGCAAACGCAGTTGTGCATGTGCCTTTGATTTGCTTTGCTTTGCTATCCTAGATACATGGCACGTACACACTTTGGGGGATTGGCCAAGAATGCAACGTAGAGACTGTTAAATGTTACTTTAGGTATAGCTAATAATTTAAAACCAGAAATAAAGAAAATAAATGGCAAATATACGTAAAATATTCAATTTAACTACAAGTAATATATTTTTGAGTCTGTATTCCAGACTACCTGACGGGAATAATTTTGAAAACTTAAGTTTTAACCTAACGAATGTGTCACTGAGCCATATTTCATCATTTCACGAATAAGCGAAGGCCCCACTACACGGGCGTGAGGCAACGCGTGAACCTGAGCAGCTTGATGCTTTGATGATAAATAAATAGGTCTGAGTGCCTTGTAATGGGTGGGTTCTTAAAACACCACTCACTGCAAAACCCACGTAATTTGACCCTCAGCGTGATTCTACGATTCTGCCTAGTAGTATTACATGTCTTAAAGAGACACCATATACTACCTGACATTCATCGGTGTGTTTTTTTTTTCGAAGCAGTTACGAGGAATCGCATGCATGACTCTCTGGTAAAGCACCTCCTAGCCACAAAGGAGGCCTGGTTCCCATTCTCACTGAAACCTAACTTTTCATTGTTTATGTTATTGACATCCTTCTCGATTTTCGAACATGGATAACGCTGATTTTTTTTTTTTTTTTGCTCAGGACCAACAACCTCGACGCCACGATTTATTTCTGCGAAAGGAGATTTTGGACACCATCGCTTTAAAACACACTTCAGAGCCATTCAAGCTACTGCGTTTAAACCCTCCTCCTAATAATTTGCCGAACAGAATTTCTTTATGTTCCGTGTCTCACATTGGCGACTTTGATTCTTCAAGCAATAAAATTGCTCTATACAGGAGTTGAGTTTGTTATTGACCAAGTTGTTTTCTCTCTTTCTACGCCCCGGTGGTCTAGTGGCTAAGGTACTCGGGTGCGGACACGCAGGTCGTGGGATGGAATCCCGGCGATGGCGGCTGCTGCATTTTCGATGGAGGCGAAAGTGCTGCAGCCCCGTGTGCTCAGATTTGAGTGCACGTTAATGAACCCCAGGTGGTCTAAATTTCCGGAGCCCTCCACTACGGCGTCTCTCATATTGATATGGTGGTTTTGGGGCGTTAAATCCCACATATCAATCAATAACGTTGTCTGTATTTCTCTTATATCATCATCAGTCTGAATACGCCCACTGCAGGGCAAAGGCCTCTCGCATGATCCGCCAATCCACCCGGTCTTGTACTTTTTGCTGTCACGTTATTCCAGCGAACTTTTAAATCTCATCGGCCCACTTAACCATCTGTGATTCTCTCGTTCGTTTGCCTTCTCTGGGAGTCCCATCTGTTACATTTAATGACCAGTGGTTACGCGCTACGTGTTGGGTTCATGTCCATTTCTCCTTCTTGACTTCAGCTATGATATGCTCAACCCGGCTTGTTCCCTGACCCACTCTGCTACCCTTTTGTCCCTTAAGCTTACATCTATCATTGTTCTTTCCATCACTCGCTGCGTCATTCACAATTTATGCTGAACCCTCTTTGTATGCCTCAAGCTTTCTCCTACGTGGGTAAGTACAGCCAGGATCCAGTTTCGATTTTCTCTGTCAATTGTGTCGATTTGCCAGAGTGTTAATGACTTACATCTGCGAATACCTCCAGCATCAATAAACTTAGAGTCTTTCCAACTCTCTGCGAAATAGGAAGAGCAGATAAATTTGGGCCACAGGCGTCGCGCGTGTGGTTTGGCTTCCCTTACCCGACCTTCGTCAGTGGCAAGGACTCGACGGTGACGTGCCCGCTCGCGCTTCTGGGTGCGCCGACGTTCCTCGTAATGCCTCTGCTCCCCTTTGGAACGTACGACAGGCGTCCAACCAACGGCGAGTACAATGAGCAACTGAGCACGTCGCTAGAGACCTATTCCATGCTGGTAAACAGCGGTAGGTGCCGTGTGCCATCCCTTGGCTACGACCCTGTCTCGAAGTAAGTGGTGCCTTCCACTGGAGCATGCAGGTGGCGACACCCTTTGTCAATGTGAGCATCAGAATTGGCCGAAGCCGCTGATGTGGATTTCGCCTTTTCCTAAGGTGACGTGCATACATGAGGATCAATACCCGTGTGAAAGTGCAGAAATAAAACGAAGCCAGACAAAACTCAAAACTAAAGGCGTCTGCCATAGCGCGCTCCTAGGTTCTGCGGAACAACTTGGTGGTAATTTCCGAATTGTATACATATAGCCACCTTAAATATTGCCTACATGTATTCCCTGATTGTAGAACAAAACATTTTCACTGCTACAGAAGATACTTTAGATGACTGCAGTGTACTGTACAATATGCCACACTTGAGAATGAATTATGCTAATGTTTATTTCAATTTATGAGCATTCATTGTAAGAGTCACCTGTCACTGTCATTCAGAGCTGGCGTCCGCAAGCAGCATGAGGGTGCATGAAAAGGCAACACACTCACACACCTGTTTTGAGCGCAAAGCGATAAAGATATCTACACAAACATCTCAGAAAAATAATTCTCACGTAGGTAAAGAAAAATTATTATCCTGGTGTTAGATATTCGTGGAGGATCTTAGGAACCTTGAAAAGCCTTTTTTCTGGGAAATAAAAGTTGATATTACATAGGCTACTTTAATATGAGTTCGACGAAGACAAATCTCAGCGTATACGTGCGGATTTCGCTAAAGATGCGCGTGGCAGTGGAAAAGAAAAAAAAATATTTGCTCTATGAAGTTCAATTTTTTTACAGCTTCATCAATCTGTACCCTGGTATTGACACATTTTTCTTTTGTACATCACTAAGGCCACCTGGCTGTATGATCATTGATGATTATGTAGAACATACCATGGTAGACAGCCAGTTTGTTTACAAACAGTGACCACACTGGGTGTTCGTGTCATTACCATCTTTGTTTGTGCTATTCCGGTGATTTTCATTGCGAAAGATGCAACGACAACTAGTCCACTTACGTACCTTACAGATGGCAGTGTCCAATACAAATATGATTTGTGACGCCTCTCGTTGTTTCTGTTACTTTTTGATTGCGGTGCCACGGTTGAATAATACCACTTGCCGAGCAATGTGCATTTTAACGATGCGTAGAAAAGATGACGAAAGCCTCTTCTTTTCTGAACACCTGCTTGCCTCGTACACATGTCTCATAAAGCCCATATATAAACTTCTTTCCTTGCATTTTCGCTGTTGATGTCTCAGGAGGTAACCAGATGTTGAAAACTACTAAAATGATGATACTAAACTATTGTGAACTGTCTTATAAGCGTACCCCCGACTCATAACAACGACGTATGACGTCGTCGCCTGAGAAACACATTTAGCTACGGAAGCCGGCAAGCGTATACTATCGGCTGTTGCGAATGCAATAAAATCGACTATTCTGGAATAACTGTACGCAGGGTCTCACTGTAGAAATAATGGCGTTGACACCGAATCATCAATAATTACAGCTCTAATGCCTTACGTCGATAAGGCTGTCCGTTCGAAAGCATGTGCGACAAAGAGTGTGCATTTTGGTGGCGATAAATATTCAACATTGCTATCACTTCCTTTCTTTTTGTTGTTTATGACTGTTTTAGTTTTTGTGGCAACTGCAGCGTGAGAACCGACCTTGAGCCGTTCGTTTGGTTTCTCTCAGTAAAGCGCCCAGTCTCATGCACTCTTGTGCACGTACTTGTGGTCAGACCTTGAGAAAAGCCCCATAAGCTATAGGGCAACAAAAGCACAAACAATGAACTGTGTGCGCGTGAATAGCCGGTGCACGCAGAGTGGTGCCACTTGTGCGGCAAAGGGGGGCAGGCCGGCCTTTTTCGCCCGAATGACTGATGGAGGGGCAAATCCGAATCAGTCGCGTCCGTAATTGGCGTTTGAAAATAAGACCCCCTCGCGCAGCTCGACCGGCGAGTACACCGACGCCAGATAAGCCGGAAAGAGAAGCGAACTTGACGAGTGGAATGCAAACGAAAGCATTAAGGAACCGAGAAACGCATCTCAGGCTGCAAGAGCAATCAACTTCGGTGCGTGTCGGAGGAGGGCGAAACCCCCTGAAAGGTGCGCGCGTCCTTTTGTTCCGCTTGACTGGCGAAAAACCGAACGCTTGGCGCGCGGTACTTGCGTGCGTGCGAGTGCATTGCGTCTGCATGAGCGACAGGCACTTGCGTCGGCGGCGATCACCCCGGACCGAGTGGCGGTCGAGGGCTGAGGGTGCCCAGTCGGCGTCCACGTATAGGTGTGCGTGATCGCTGTGCGTACCGACGGGCTGGAGCACGGCACCGTCGCCTTGCGGTAAAGAGAATCGAGGTGGGAGGAGGCATTCGAGAGACCGAGTTGCGTAAAAGGCGATCAGCAAAAAAGAGACCTTCCAGTTCCCGCGCACGCGGAACGCCCCTGACACACGCAACACAATCGCGGTGGCACGCGGCGGCCGAAATAGCTTCGCGGGCGTCAGTACGGAACCCGGCCTCCGTCACGCTACAAGTCATTGTTGGCCAGGTTGTGTCAGCTCGGCGCGGCGCGTACACCGCAGAGGATGACACGCGAGATGCTGTCAGGACGAGCCGAGAGAGAACTTGGCCCGTTGCGCCCGGCGCTGTCACTTTTGCATTTGGTTGGCAGCGGATGGAGGGGCGGCAATCCCGTCTCCTGATTGAGTCGATGTTCCGCTTGGAGGAGTGATAACGCGCTATTTTTATAGTTGCCCCTGTATTAAGGGGACCATTCGGAACCCCTTCGGCGTAAGTGTTTTATTTGTGTCCTTAATGCGTCCGCACTAAGTTCCAGTAGGAGATGCCTTGTACTTCAGAGAAGTGCACTCCGTGCACAGCCTTTTTGTGCTCCGCTGTGCAACACCACCGTTCGACGTTGCCTACGCTTATATGATGCCAGATTTAGTGACTCCTTTTATTTTCCTTTTGGAAGTACAGTGAAATGTGGTTGTTAAGATTCTCACGAGCAATAAATATTCAAAACAGTCCCTAAATATCACAACTGCTACATACACAACATCGAACTTGGTTGAGATAGCTGATCCCTTCGCACTGAAATTTTTGTTGTTCCATCTCCTGCAGGAGGCTGCCTTGAACATCGTGTAGAAACGAGTGGCTGTTTTATCCCTGATGTCTGCCCCAGAAGTGCGTGTACAGCTTCGAGTGCAAAATGGTCAGTATAGTTTCTGGCCGACGATCGCCGTTGCATCCTCCCGCCTCTTCATTAAGATCACGCTACTTCAGGCGCCAAGGCGCCTGAATTACCTATCATCATGTGGCCATAGGGCTTTTTGATGCGAAAAATGAATTCATGCGAGGTTTTCTCATGTTTGCACGATCGTATTATCCCCACCCACGCAAAACACATGGTCGAAATAACGGTGAGAAAATGCATCACCACTGTGGTTCATCGGGCGGGAACAAAAAAAGAAAGACACATATTGTGACAAAAAACGCATCAAGCGGGATCGTATCAACGAGATTTGATCGTGATGACAGGTCCGCTACAATTTCCAAGCACGTGGAAGTAGAGTCGCCCAAACGTTTAGCTGTCGTGCGCAGCGGCAACTTTTCTGCTTGTCAGCACCACGCGCCGGAAAAATTAAAAAAAGAATGTTTTTAGAACATGTGAAATGTGGGCATACACCTGGCCTCACCCTTTTTGGAACTGCGTTCGGTTATACGGTGGAGATGCACATAAAAGATTGCCGCTCGCGACCGATAGTTAAAGATTTTGATGATTGTACTATGCGCGTGGGCGCCTTAGAAAAATCCCACATAATGATACCCCGAGGCTTATTCTTCGGAAAGATAATTAATCGAATACAGAAGTTCATCAAGGGAAGATGGAAGCATGACGACAATGAAATCAATTGTAGCCTTGAAGATTAGAAGTCCTCTTGTTGAAACGGCAATTTCAGCCCCCCCCCACATTCACAAAAATTTGATATATTACATACAATTCATTTTGTTTCATTCATTGATACTCTCAGCCTTTTTTTGGAGTGCTATTACAGGAGTGTAAATAAATCATATTTGAACCGAATCGCGCATAAGAGAAACAACAAAAAGAATCTTTCTTACTGGAACACATATAACGTTTGACGGCACAAATTGAAACGAAGACTATAAAAGTATTACAATTGCAAGCTCGTCAGTTAAACAAGAGATGAAAGCGTTAGTGCTGAAACATGTATTATACAACTTACCAAAACACACAATAAAAATGGTGCTTTAATTACAAGCCACAAGTATAATAGTAATATAAAGCAATAGGTGCTAAATTAGATTTTTCTCCAACCCATTGTTGTAGTCACATTCGTTGTTTTGTATCAGCGGCTAGCAAGGGCATAGCCAGAAATGTTTTGGTGGGGGGGGGGGGGAGCCCTTTTGGGGGAGAGGGAAGGGGGAACGGTTCTGGTATGCCATCCATTGACTATGTCACTGGCGGCTAGGTTGTTGCGCTGATGAGAATTAGGACGGGGGTTCAATTTTAGACCATGGATGACTGCCGCATTCGCTGTCAGCCAAGTACAAAAGGGGCCACGTGGTTATATATGTTTAACAATTGACTCATGTGGGAGCTAGACGGCACTTGCCACTGGTGTTTTATCCGTTTATGTTTATTTGCACATCGAACAGGTACAACTGCTAAATATTAATCCTGATTCCCGTGCCAACTGCGGTACGCGTCGTAATCATATCATGCTTTTGGCTTCTGTAGTCTTACTATACCATTTTTTTACTAGCCTTTTCTTCTGCGCTTGGTCAATATCAAAACGAGTAGATATGAAAGGTTCGTTTTTTGAGCATATACTCCGTAAAATGATACGTGCTAAGTGGCCTGCTTCGTCCAGTAACAAACGTGCTTAAGTTTTGCTGCTCTAGGTTTTTTTTTTTTTTTTTGCCCCATAAAGCTGCTTATCAGTATAGGTGCCAGGCGCATTGGGACAACAGCGGCAAAGCTGTGAAAACTAAAAAAGAGCACTTGTTTTCCATTTTCCTGTCACCGGGGGCTCCTTTCATAAACGGCGGTTTTAGCTCCAATTACACCCTGAATAGAGACGTAATACGTGAGTGGGTCCAGTACAAAATCACGTAACTTACGGGTTCGTTTTCATCAGTGTCCTGCAATAATGATGGCATCACTCCTTCTGCCACCTGTAGTCACGGTTAAGATGGCCAAGTGCAACGGGAGGCCTAAAGACATTTAAAACAGTTCGGTCAAATCACATTACGAAAGTATCAACATCACATTAGCGAAATGAGCTTAACTGGTGATTCACAGAATTATGGCTGATTATTATAGCTCTGCACCTGTAACTTTTAGTGTAGGTCTTTAGACGCTTTGAGGTGCTCCCTAACATGGGCTTGTGCTGTAAACACGATGTTTCTTAGCAGTCAACCAGTGTAAGACCATCGAACGGCAAAAAAAGGATACTTTGTTTTTTGAATGTTCCCGAGGGTGCTACGAGAAAGGTTCAAGCATGACATTCACGCTTTGTATAAAAAGCTGTATTGCGTCGTCTTTTTATATTTTCTTTCGAAGGACGTTTTTATACGAGCGGACGGTGGGGTTAAAGTAATGACAACGAAAGGGTGACACGTCCTGAAAAACCAAGTCGCAGAGAAATGAGATTCGGGGAGGCCGTGCGGCTTCACCAAGGTCACCAGTCTCCGACAGGACGCGGTGGAGACGTGCGCGCATCTCCTCTCGCGCTTTCATTGGCGGCGCCACGGCGCGCCCCACCAAAGAGACGCGTCATTTCCAGTCGTTGCTCCCTCGGGACGTGCGATCACCAGGAGCAGAGACCTCGGAACGACCACAACGCCAACTCGCCGAGAAACGGAGAGGGAATTTCGTTCTGCTCTCCGCCCCGAACGATGCCGTTCTCTCTACACCACTCGGTGCTTCGTTTGCGATGCAGGCGACAGACCGCGGCTCTTTTGCTTTCCGGCGGTTTGTGTATGCACTTTGACGTCGCGCCGGTGACGCCGAGTCGGCGGCCCGGCACCCTTCTCTCCCATCTTACACTCACAGAAGTAGTCCGACGTCATTTCCCTCTTCACAGAGATGCCTCCGAGAAGGCAACGTCTCGAAGCATGGAGTCTCGTCTATTATGATAAGCTATACGGCGTCATAGCTTCTCATATTCAGAAGCCTCGTTCCGAGGTTGGTCGGGGGACTCATTTGGTTCCATACTCGAAGACTGCAATCAACCAATGGCCTTGCCTTGGGACTCCGCCTCTCGACTAGCTCGGTGGCCACCAGACCGGTAGCCCGTTTATAGACATCGTGACGCCAGCCGCGCCGCGTCTCGACACGCCCATTCGCAATTTCGGCAAAGGGCATACCAGACTTGATCATCAGCCCCAAGAGGAGAAGACGAGGAAGAGGAAGAAAATGCAGATGGCCTGGAAGGACCGAGCAGCTAGCGAAGCCACCCTCTCCTCTTCCTCTCTCTCTCTCTTCGCTCGCGTTGTTGGCGCTGCTTCTCACCGCGTAGGGGTCATAAAAAACAATCGCCGCTGCAATAAGGAGCACCGACCACTCCGTTCACTGTCAAGAGCGAGAGCGCATGTGCTTTGGCGTGCGCATTCTGGAATGAAAAATCTAACGCTTTCCGCTGCAAGATGCAGAAACGAGCCGACCACTGTTCTTGGACAGTCGTTGGTTTCTCGCTGTCCAGCAGAAGTGAGGACCGCGAAAAACTAAAAGAAAAGAAAAAAAATAACGCAGCGACCATGCAAGTGGTGGTATAGTTGCATAATTCGCGTATTATTATACGGTCTGCATCGTCGCGCGCACCGCTGATAGTCTCCGGAGACGATTACCAGGTCAAACCGTGAATTTTCTCCAGCTTTCTCTCTCCGTGATAAGCTGTTGTTTTCGGGAATGGTTGTTAGGCGAACAGAGCGCGGGATGCTACTGTATAGCCAAGAGCTGCGACGGGAAGCGTGTGTGAGAGTCGAGAAGTCGAAATTAGGCTCGCCGGAAACACCGGTTCGCGATTTCGTCATTACTTTCGCCAGTGGTCCGGAGTGATCGTTCAATTGACGATATGACTTGTACCCGGGTATTTTTCCTTATCTATCGAGACGTGTGACCGTGAGAGCTCTTTGTGGCATATATATATATATATATATATATATATATATATATATATATATATATATATATATATATATATATATATATATATATATATATATATATATATATATATATATATATATATATATATATATATATAAGGGAAACAAGTGTATACTTAAGCGCACGTTTTTTTCGTGTTTTGTGTTTTACACAATATTGATGAGACCTAACAGACAATAATGCCAAGAATGGTATAGGAGAAGCTATTAGGCCAATTGTAATGTAAATGAAAAGAAAGAAAAGTGGGTGAAATTATAACTTGCCGTGGGCAGGATCCGAACCTGCGACCTTCGAATAACGCGCTCGTTGCTCTACCACTTGAGCTACCACGACAGCTATCCCGCCAGCCACTTTATTGGATATCTATGTCAATTTAAACGTGCGAGCGTTATTCGAAGGTCGCAGGTTCGGATCTTGCCCACGGCAAGTTGTCTTTTCACCCACTTTCGTTCTTCTCATTTACATTACAATTGGGCTAATTACTTCCCCTATACCATCCTTTGCATTATTGGGTGTTAGATCTCGCATATATATATATATATATATATATATATATATATATATATATATATATATATATATATATATATATATGTATATATATATATATATATATATATATATATATATATATATATATATATATATATATATATATATATATATATATATATTAGTGGACACTTCAGGAAAACACTCATAACTTGCAAGAGGCGGCTTAGTATTCGGTAAAATTCTCGGAGGAAAACGCAGGCAGTAACATCGCCGCGTATATGTTTCCCGCATCAACTCAGTCTCCATAGCTTCATAGATTTCGACAGCCTGTTGGTGCCTACATAACTTTTTATCGGTAAAATAAATAGTTAAATTGTCTCCTAATAGAGCCAGAGCCTACTAAGGGGATGTTCTAAGAAACGTTATTCATTTTTAATATAACCGAAATCAGGAAACTAAAGATGTTGTAATTCGTGACGTCACGCTGACATCCAAGTGCTAAAATGTCTGAACGCAATTCAGAAATGAAACATTCACGTTCGGTTCATCTTATATTAGCATAGTTATTACGCTCACAATAAAGAAATTGCTTTCAAAGAATAATTTATCAGTATAGAGTATAATTTAGCATATGATGGTAGTATTCCTTTAAGACAGGTCTTTCAAACACGTGGCCCTCGGGCGTCGTGCACGGATCGGAAACTATAGTAACTTGAGGCGCACGCATGGCTTTCTTCGTTTCACATTTATAAACATTTTTCTCTATAAATGAGATATACAGGCATGACTGATCTAAAGCACTGTTTTTGTGAAGCATCCATACATGTGGTAACCATGTTCTGAAACGTAACCGTGAAGAAAAGTATTGTTTTAGAGCCGGCGTCCAGATTGGAGTCATTTGGTGATCGATATCGACATATTCCGAATCCTGTCGCCAAATCTCCGTGAGAATTGACCTGTGTGTCAGATATGAGAAAGTTTTGTTTTCAATTTGTAACGTGTGCAGACGATCTGTACAAACTACCTTTGTCACCCGCTCCTATCTTCCTCTCAGTCCCGGACCTAAAGGGATACTTAACTGCAGCCCGCCCCCTGATGTGAGGTTGAAACCCCTTCTTCAACACCTCATCTCTGCTTGGTTGTACTCGAAACTGTCTGAACCATCCAAAAATGACTATTGAATATCAAGTAACATTAGCGATAGCACTGGTAGATTGCTCGGTTATTTATCTACGTAGTAAAAGAATTCTTCTGTTGCGATTATTATCTCCTCAAATAATGGGTAAAGGTCGCTTAAGCCAAATTAAAACAAAGTGTTTTATTTCATTATTGTACACGCCTGTTTGGATATATGTAGGGACTAGTAAGCCTCATTATATATGCAGCGATATATATTTGGCGCTTTTATACTGACTCATGAGAGAAGCAGTCTCACATACCAAAAACGTTAATAACCAATGTCGGCTAGATACCAGACAATAGCGTGAATTCATAAAAAGAAACAATAAATGAATTTTAGTATCACTTCATCTACCGTATACCGGTGATTTGAAGCGGAGGACCGACCTATTAAAGCATAAAGTGAATAGAATAAATCCCCTTTTATACTTCATACGTGTAAGGTAAAACGTAGACGAATAAACAAGCTGCTTAATTGATGTAATAATGCACAGCACTTTGCAGCTAATGAGGAAACTGCTAAATTTATATTGTGTTGACCTGAAACTGTTTTTTATGCGTGGAACGAGGCAGCGCGAATTTTTTAAATTTTTGTTGCCGAGTTGTTCGACAAACTCCACCATGCCAAACTTCTAATCATAAGATATTATTCTGGGGCTCATCTCTGTTTCTTCTTATCATTCTGTATTTCCGGTTAGCTACGGGCTTCGTATATTATGAATTCAAAGCAAATAAGGGAAATCTGTTAAAGCAAGAAAACTATGTCTGCATTCTGGCGGAAAATATTAATATACATATGGTCACACTTGTTTTCTAAATGTGCTTACCTGTTTAAACTGCGTATGCCTTCCTGAAGAACGAGTGCGTACACATTTGCACGGAGGGGTATATTTGGATCAGATCGCTAGAGTCTGGGTAGTCTACCAAGAAAATCATGTGCGTGTGTCTTGTATACATTCATGAAACTCGGAGAGCAAATTATATATATCATGCGAAACATTTGCAGTTATGAAATAGTACACATGCGTAACGCGTGTGCGATATTATGCAAAACATGTTGAGGTGCACAAGCTCAGCTCTTTGGGGCTCATGGAACCACGTGGTGCTGGCTTGCACATTAACCACAAAAATCTTGGGAAAGAAAATGTTATTATTTTACATAAAATGCTTTTCGAAGATTCTTCGCGACGAAAAGACGTGGTAAATATAGTTAATTATGCATTTGTTATTCGCAAGCACAAATCACATGAGTCGGTACGATTGCAATGGCAGCTCACTGAATGCGGGACTCACTCGCTGGATTTCGTGCCGACTGGTTGTGCCCCCGCGATCTCTGACCACAGCGCAGCTCTGGCCGACTGGCTCGCCCTACGCCATCTCCTGCCGCCGACAAGTGCTTCCACCGAGTGGTGCCCCGTCCTCGGACTCCTGCGGCCGTGTCGATCTTTCCTATTTCCTCTTCCGTCGTTTTCTGTCATTCGCTGTCCTTGCGCCTCGCTCTCTACTTCATCGCTCTATATATACATTTTAATCCTATCCTTTTAATCCCTCCTTACCCCCATCCCTTGTGAGCTACTGTGGAGGTGTCGCACCCTGATGCAGACAGTTACGGGGCTCATTTTTCTTTTCCGTTTAAGAAACACATAAGCTCATTCATTGCCCGCTGTGGTGGTTATGACACTCGGCTGCTGACCCTGATGGATCGTGGCCGTGGCTGCCGCATTTAGTAGATGGAGGTTTAATGCTGGTAACCCCTCCATTTTCCGATGTAATTCACTTCAATGAACACCAGATGGTCACAGTTTCGGGAGCCCTACACTATTGCGTGCCTCATAAACTAATGATAGGCACGTAAAAAAAAACCAGAATTACTGCTATTCTCACACCCATTGTTACACGATACTCGCCGCCCGTGAAGTATTCCATGAATTATGCTGTTATTCGTTGTATACCAAGAAATAGGGTAACCCGTGCTTTTAGCATACCCCTGCGTCTCATTTAAGTTCTCCGTGGCATTCAAACCGACGCGAAAGCGGCTACAGTAGCTGCGAATAAAATGCATCCACGCTTCGAGAAACGCGAGCACTCGCCCACCGCCATGAGTGGGAAGCATTCACGCGCGAAGACGCCCTCGAGACAGTTCGTCGAAATGAAGTGGCATCGTCCCACGTGACGCATTAAAAAAGGTTGCCTCTTCATCCTTGAAGGCGCTCTTTCTCCATATTATCCGCAGCCATCGTCACCCTCTCTCTCGTGTCACATGTGTGTTCTTTATGTTTTCGTTTCTATGCGTCTCCGCAAACCGTAATTATACGGGACGGAGACAAAAGGAGGCGCACTCCCAACCACGCGTGGTGCGGCTGAAGAGAGCTTCCTCCGCCGCCCGCGTTGCGTGCGTGGTCGAGGATTAAAAGTGGCCGGCCGCGATCACCGGGGCTACATCATCTGCCTCTCGCGCTTGTTTCCGCGTGATCGGCGCATGCAGGCCGGCATTCCGGCACAACCGATTAAAACCGCGCGTTCCACTGGCTGCGCAGGGCCATGCATGGAAGAGGAGGAGGTGGCCGCTGCAGCATCGGCGGCTGTGGACGACGACTCCGCATCGGCTGCCGCCGCCACTCAAACGGCGCCATTAGAGAAGAGAAACAAAAAGCAGCTGCTTCCCTCACAGCATAGCACGTAACGAAGTAGCCGAAAAATCTGCGCGTTTATCGCGGGCTACCGGCCGGCGTCAGAGGTCTCGGAGGCAGTGCGCGCGCGCTCGCACGCACGAGGCAAAAGAGGTTCGGAAGAGGGAGGAGGGGGGGGGGGGACGCAGGCTACGCTCTTGCAGTGCTCCACCTATCAATTTGGCCGCGTCTAATTATCCTGCATGTTTGGCCACCCTCCCTTCCTCCCTCCCCGTTCGATGTGAGCGCGGAGGACCCGCGCGCAGCAAACTGCTAACCTCAACGGGACCCTCCACTTTTTTTTTATTTTTCTCTGATTTCTTTTGGGAGGGGTCATGACGCCGTCGGGACGACGGCGTCAGCCGGTCGGTCTCGGCGCCGAGGTAATCACTGCGGCTCCCTTTTTGGCGCTTGCCTGTTGCAGCAGTAGCCCCATATATGCAAGAGGCAAGTATAAATATCCTCGCCGTCGTCTTGCACACACTCTTCGACCACTGATGGGTAGCGCACGCCTCTTCCCGTTCTGTGTCTGTCCCTCTCTCTTTGGCGCCATGCGCGTGGACAGTGGTGCGTATAGTGACACACCACCAGTGCCGCAGGCGTAGACCCCGCGACGCGCTGCCCATTTGCATTTTAAGAGGGCGTGCTCTGTCCCTTTCTTGCAGTGTCTCTTGCGCTGAACGCTGCAGGCATCTGCTTCGGCCAGTCCCTTATTGCATAACGACATCTGAGTTCGAAATGTACATGGGTAGGCATTTCATGTGTAGTTTTTTTTTTCTGTCTTTGCTTTGACCATTCTTCAACGTAGTTCATGAAACGTGAACACTCTCTGCTGGTGGGCGAGCAACCTGATGGGATCTATTACAAGTTCAGTACAGCCTAAACCATGCTCCCTGATTAAATATTTTTGACAGTTTACAGGAATGACAGACCTACCCGAGCGTTTGCTTTTGACATCATAATACTAGAGCTCTTTTCTTTTTTTTTTTTACCTTGGCCAACCCTCGGTTAGGTTCGACAAGAAGCCATCATCATCATGGTCACCCTCTACTTTATATGGCATCTCGCGTCGCCTATACAGGTGCGCCTAGCGCGTGCAATGCAGTCACTCTGTTGATACGCACTTTTCTTCGTTCTCTTCATCCTCTGCTTCGCTCCCCGAAGACGCGCACCTGGCGCATTTTCTGCCGCAGCGCCGATTTGTCCGACGTGGCGTGCAATAACTGGGATAGTCGTGAGAACGAGTGCACACGCAGAGAGGGAGAGAGGAAACTATACAGATAGGAAGAAGACGAAGAAACATGGAGACAAAGCAAGGGAAGAAAGACAAGATACTAAAATGAAAGAAAGAGATGGAGAGTGGGAAAGAGAAAAAAGAAAATAAAAACCAAGATCGAAAGAACAGACAGCAGGAAAGACAAATAAATGAATGAATAAATAAATAGGTAAATAAATGAATGAATAAATAAATAATAAACAAGGAAATAAAAAACAAGAGGAAAGTGAGAAAGAAAGAGGAAGTGAGATGGAGAAGAAAAAAGCTGCAAAAAGAGCGAGAAAGAGAGAAAGGAGATAAATAGATAAAGACAGAGACGATGCTGACAAAGCTGAAATGAGAAAAAAGCAAGATCGTCCAGCTCTGCAGTTAGTTTAAGCCTTGCGTCACAAATGCAAGCTGCGCACAGAATCTGCGCACAAGTGGAAGCTGCGTGTAAGCTCTCTTTTTTTTTTCAGGAAACAAAAGTGAAGGAATGGAAAAAAATAACTGAAAACAGGGCACAACTGTTAAGAGGAAACAGTGCAGTTTTTAAAAGAAAATAATATTTCGGGTCCAATCCTGCACAGCGTTGTTGAAAGGGCGGAAACGTTAAAGGTTATCTTGTTTAAATGTAGTAAAAGTAAGTTTTAAATACGAATTAACACTTGCGGGCCCCAAATCGTTAGGATAGCCCCTGTTTGTGTGTGGGCGTTGAGCGGGGTGGGGGGAGCGTGCGGGCGTGCGTGTGCATGTACCTGTGCGCCTGCAAACTTATAAACACGTAAATGATACGAGCTACTCACCTGACAGACATAAGCTGCCCTGGCGAGTGAAGCACCTAAACATACGACTGAGTCTAAATATGCTATTAGAGCCGCAGAGGCAACAACAATTCCAGCTCCAAGGGCCTTCTTTCACAACAGGTCACGCCACAGCCGTCAGTGCGTTAGTGCGCACTCGAAAGAAAACTATGGGAAGTCAAGGTATACTGCCCACGTGAATGAAACATGCGTTTAAATGGCGAATAACATGTCCAGACTGCGTGGTTCACCTTTTGCGGTAGCCACGAAAACGCGGAGAAGTTCACATCCGGTATACCTACGTCCGTCAAGCCAGTGTTTCTGACACGATGTCCGCCCCCACGTGCTAGACGAATACTTGACAGACGAGGTCTGTGAGTTGCGCCCTGTGTAGGAAGAGCGATGACTCTACTATACAGTTGGCTTGGTGTCCTTGTGTATTGCTTCTGTGGGATAAAAGACTCCATCTACGTGGCGTTGTAAAGACTCACTTTTCTTATATTAACTCGGTTCTGTGTTCTGCACTGCGCATTGTTGCTTCTATACGACTATGTCAGATAAATACTTGCAGCAACTTGTTCGATAACAACAGTATTTTCAATAAGATCTCAGGACTCCTTATGGCAAGAGGCTGTAAGAACACTATATAGCAAGATGTGCAAGAATTTGGTTGTATGATCATGCAATCATACTCCATAAACGAAAACAGCAACTCGCTCTCTGCGTCAATGATTTCTACCAGGACACACTCCCATGTTCCAAAGATTCCTACTTCCATCTTTTTTTCTTCAGTTTTTTTTTTCTCGAAACTGAATAACTTTCTGTTTCATATGCCCATGTGCTGCATTCACTACAGTTGGTGACTGTTCTAGCGCACATACAATGTGTCTATACGTCAGCTTTTCACAATGAGGCTGTGGACGATGTATCAACGTGTTTCCCGTTTTGCTCTCGCACTCTTAAGTCAATTTGAATTCCTTCGAGCTAGAATAATCCTATTACGTAATGCTCCATTAACAGGTGAGGTATATAGCCAACATAACCTCTCATTTTCAGCTCCTTCATTTAAGAACACTGCAGTGCCTATCAAGAAAATTCTTCACCGACAGAAAACAACAATACAACCATTAGTTGTAGCGGTTACAACCACAAAGTTCAGGTTGATTTAGTACCTTTGTTTTAAAATAATATACAGTAACTTGGGCCCATAAAAATGTATTCACGCCAGTGAGTGAAATAACAGTGTAGATATTCTTCCCACCTGGAAGCTAAGAACACATCGAAGGCGAAGCCCACCTAAGGGATGCTTGCACTTGCCGGCTCACTTAGCAAAGTTGGACTCAGCGTGACCATTTCGCACTACTCTTTATATTACGGCTCCCATATTAGACGCCATCTTATACTTGCGACTTTTATGAAGTGCGGAAGCGAGCACTGTTCATGCACCTATAAAGATACTCTCGTGACTTATGTCAACCTGTGACGCTATCATCGGGTCACGCAAGATACATATCCCGGTAAGTGAAGTAGTGGGGCCTAATTTTTTTTCATATATATTCACACAAAGAAAACAAACAACCTTCGCTTGGTTTTGCGTTGTTTTTTGTCTAAGCTGCTGCTTATCCCCTGCAGTGAGTTCTTGAGGCATGCTACAAAACACGAAACAATGATGCTCCGTTACATCGAAGGTTTGAAGCTGCACTTCCTACAGCGCATGCTTGTGCAAAATGTATGCATTTCCGGGGTGAATACTGGCTTCTGAGCAACCATACTTTACAAGAGTTTAATCAACATAGTCATTGCGTCATTAGGTTATATTTGATCAGTATTTCACTGCCGTGAATTAAAAGTATGTTGTCGGAGAGAGCTTGGCGAGCTTCTTCAAGACCTAGTAGTAGCTTTGAACGCAGCGCTCATTATCTGACAGGATATGTAGCTCTACTAGTACAAAAAAAGAAAGAGAAATTGTAAGGTCTTCTTTGCAATTGTAATTCGCGCACATTTGTTCTCACCACAACACACGAAGGGGATATTAACCTTTCGATGAACGCACGGCAACGTCATCCATACGATGTCCCACGTCATAATTAGGCTTTGTCCGACATTTAATCAAACTGATATTTTGTCCTCTGGTGCGTCGTGATCGGAAGCAGCATAAATAACAGCGTTTCATAACAAATAGCCACACTGCGCACCACCCGCAACCGCTTCCCTCAAATGCTTATTTCGTTATCTCCTCTTCATCTCGCCTACTCTGACTCCTACTTTTTTTGTACACGGTGCTTGCTGTTGGGACGTCACAGTTGCCCCAACACTTTGAGCTCATCAGGAGGAAGAGAAGCGGGTATTTGCGGAGTGCCAACGCTCAGATAAACGTGAATCGGCGCGAAAACGACGTCAAGGCACTGCCACAGAACGTGCAGCTTCATCCGCTGTCTTTGTTGGCTCCTTTCTGTCTTTGTTGGCTCCAGTAGTGGAAAAGCTGTGTTTCTTCGGAGCGCGGCTGTTATGGGCCAATGTTCTTGCGTTGAGTGGTGTCACCGTGGTTGTTGTCGTTGGCGTTAACTGATGCAGCGAACTAAGACGAAAGAGACCGAGCGTGGAAGCTGGAGATATCACGTGCCAGTGGGCCACGGACCTTCAACTTCACTTTCTTCCTTCGACATACGCACTGGCCCCTCTGTCAGAGTTCGTGCACATGCAGCGCTGGCATGTGCACTGCGGCTGTCTTCACTTATCGTAATTCAGCTGTTGGGGTTTCTCTTTGTTCGCGACGCCTGCAATGCACAGAGTGGTGGGCAAAGCACTCGAGCGCTGGCAAATACTGAGGCAAGACGTAACCAATGCTATATAGCTGAAACAGCGGAAAGCCAAAGTTTCAAACACTGCTGGCGTTACACCAACATGAAGTGGTGCCCATAATTAGCCTTATGGTGTATCGTAATCATTAGCGAATTTTTCGCGATCGTTCCTGCTTAGACTTGCAATTCGTCTTTGCCACATGGCGATACGCTATGCAGAGAAGACGTATACCGAAGGGGGACATTTCTTTGCATTTGTTTCTGTTTTTTTTTTTGGTAAAGGACTGTTGTCGTCCATCAATATGGCTAAGCGAGTCTGTTGGTTTGTTAACTTACCACACCCGTAGCTGCGTAGTTTCGTTCAGCTGCGCAAAGCGTTGCGCAGTTACTGAAAGAACTAAGGACTTCCGCCATGAACTGGCAGAAGTGGTGAATAGACTGTACTAGTCCCATGCTGTGCAAATGTGAAAGCTGCTACACTTCCCCAGCAGCTGGGAATTGAAAAACAAGTCATTTAAATAATAAAATGTCTGTCGGAATACTTTTATAAAAACTTCCATATGTTTGTGATATCACAGAGAGTGATAATGTGTGGTGTGAAGTCAACAGTCTATGATCGTCTCGCCTTAGTTCTTTTTGCGAACGTCAATGCGATGTCCTGTGTAAGCGATGCTGAAAATGAGTGAAACGGTTCCTTATACGATTGTACATATTAAGCGGAATACGTTACTTCTGAAACAGACTTTGTATCAATCACCATGTGCTACAGATTGAACTCTGTTTTCGCGAAAGATAATTTAGCGTTGTCCATCTCTTACGCCAAGCCTATTTTTATTCACGGGATCCTAACACCAATGAATCGAAACAAGTTTCACAAAATAGCTTTCTCACCAGGACTCTTATATCATGTAATCCAGATATCAACAGCCATAATAGTATAGTAAAAAGAGAAAGACAGGTTTCTGTGCCAAAAAAGCATAGAGGTCGGCCTGAGCGATACTATGCTCTAGCCTGCCATTCACACCGGAGAGGGGTTCGGATGGGTACGAAAAAGAGTAATGGAGGGTGATGGGGAGGTAAACAGGTGAATATGTGCAGTCCCGCCAGGTTGTCGTAGTGCTACAGATGTCCACTCAGTTGAGTGACTTGTCCGCTATTGCAACGACAGTGCAACGGTCACCGTTGCACTTTAGACATCAGGCCACCGGCCCAACACGTCATCAATTAGTGGCCTATTGTGCAATCCCTCAGTAGAGGAAATCCAAACGCATGTGCGGCTACAATTCAGACCATGAATTCGCTACGCACTAACTCATGCATGTAGGTATAAGGCTTGCTCAAGGTTGAAATCTACTACGCATTTGAAAAAGACCAATCAACTCAATCAAAGTATGAACACATCCTCACACCTATGTCAGACGGTAAACCATTCTTTCAACTAGATAGATAGGTGTGTGGAGTTTAACGTCCCAAAATCACCATACGATTATGATAAACACTGTAGTGGGGGGCTCCGGAAATTTAGACCGCGTAGGGTTCTTTAACGCGAACCCAAACCTGAGTACACGGGCCTACAGCATTTTCGCCTCCATCTAAAGTGCAGCCACCGCCACCGCCGGAATTCGATCCAGCGACCTGCGGGTCAGCAGTCAAGTACCTTGGCCACTGGACCATCAAGGCTGAACCATTCTTTCAGCTGTCTGGAAGAATTATTTGGCAGCCTTTTTTTTCTGTGTCACTTTGTTTATGACGAAAAAGTAGCGAGGTGGGTGGGGATAGGTTGTTCTTGAATAGTTTTTTATATGTCAAAGAAGCAAGACCTAATTGCCCCGAGTCCATTTTAAGCGGCGGCTGGAACTGCAGGAGCACGTGCATTGTGAAAGGCGTCGCACAGCCGTTTCTTATGCCCCCCATAAAGTGGCATCGTGAACATGGCCTCACGTGGAATGATCGGGCTCTCGGATGGGTGTCAGTACACAATATTTTTATCTAACGACTGCGAATGCGTGACCTGTGATAGCGGACGATGCTTCTGGCGTAAGAAAGAGTGGAGAACGACTGAGGGGAGCGAGCCTTCTTTGAGAGGAAAACGATAATTGCTGGTCGTTCACTTTAATGTCTACCTCGCTTCGGATCGGGACATAAAAGGCCTCCTTGTACGGCTCGCATCGCACGGCGAAAGATGAAGATAAAGAGGGCGATATAAAAAAGCACCACCAGATGGACAAAGCAACTAACACGCAGTGATGTATCGTTGGCCGAGAAGGAAGGCAGCGAGGGGGGAAGAGGGAATGGGAGACGCTGGCTGCTGGCGTTTTTTCCCCGGTGGGAAATGTGGAAGGAGGAGGCGTTACCTGCGCTCCCGGCATAGCGCACGATGCACGCGCGCCGACCCGGGGATTGCCGCTTCGTACGGGCAGCGGCAAAGCCTTCCTCTCCAGTGAGAGTCGTGACTGAGTATTGCCTGGCACCGGGCTCTTCGAATCTCATCGAGCCGTTTCCAGCAGCGCTATCAGCAGCAACGCGACGGAGGAGGCGGCGGCGGCGGTAGCCAAACGGGCGCCGAACGCACTTCGTGACTTCTCTCGCAGTGTTGCCGCCGCTGTAAGTTCGCTACGTTGGTCGGCCAGCTGAATCTCGCTGAGCGATCGACGGCCGAGTGCTCTACCGACGCTCCCGGTCACGCCCATTGCTCCCTCCTAAAGAGACGCAACCCTCCTCCTACTCGTTATTGAGCCACGTCTCAAGTGGACGTCGATATAGTGGCGCCGAAGAGGAGACACGAAAAGTAGCGAGTTATTGCAACAAGTTCACGCCGGTGCCCGAGTCTCTGCTCGCGTTGTTTGCACGTCATAGGGGTCAATTTGGAGCCCTTTAGAGAAGTGCAGCAGTCGCCCGCATTCGTTCTCGAAATCGGGGAGTGAGTGATGTGAACCGATAGCTCTGGTCGTTACTGCAAACCCGCGCATCCTACAAGCTCAGAGCTTGCTTAAATGCGTTTACTGCCTGTAATGGCCTTCCCCATGCAATAGATAGCCTTGCGTGGTGTTTGCCGCCCGCGAACGTGTGTTTCACAGTAACAGATCGAAGTGCAGGCTTTATATGTACGCCTGACGCACGAATGGAGTTGAGTTAACGTGCTGCTTTCATGTACATGATGATACATACACGCTCATGGATAGACTTCTCAGTCGTTGAAAAATAGCGTATGGCTTTCTGTAATAGATCGAGGTGACTCTTCGCTCTCAGACGTATACCTTCTCCAGGTGCGAATTATCACGCAGTGTCTTCGTAAGTATCAAATTCACATACCGTAATTCCAAGGCAGTCCATATGACATTTCAAGAAAGAAAAGAAGGTAATGTGCTGTTTTTGGTGGGTCTCGGTATTTATTTGTATTTAACATGAAACAAATACTTCATTATTCTGCTTTCCGTCACGTTTCATTCTGGCGTAAAAAGAATGAAATCATAGGCTCCAAAGGCGCGTGCATTAAGGTTTTTGTTTTGATTATTTCAGGAAAAGAAAAGTAAGGCTTCTGACGTTGGTTCTGGCACGTTGAACGAGCGGTCAAACGTCGTACTGCCTTCACAAAAATGATCAGTTGAACTCACGGGCAGCACTTTGAGGTTAAGTCAGAACATCGTGACCCTGCAGAGAGTTCAATAGGTCTAATAAGTATATATATTGCTCTCTTCTGATCCCAAGATCACACAAATAGCATAAAAAAGTTGCGCACCCAAATGTAGGCACCGCCGCTGAAGGGGTTTATTAGTATGTTCAAAGCTCATTAGTATGGCGATGGCGCCACTCAGAGATGTGATCTTAGCTGGCGTGCAATCTTTTTAGTGTTCTCTATAGCAGACAATACGATATTGCTAATTCGCCTTTATCTGTGAAATTGGGCGTCTAAGTAAACAATCGAGAGAGAGCTGAACAGGCGCCAATAAAGGAAACACATGCATCGTCAATGTCAGCCGTCTGGAGGACCAAACACAGGCATTTTCATAGATCATTGAGAGGGATGATACAGAAGTATACCTAAGTGACAAATCGAGGTCCGTCGTCAAAGCCACATTTATAATTATTCATAGTTAAATCTGACAGCATTATTAACATAATTCGAAGTAGGAGGAGGAGGAGGATTGAAAGAGGAAGGACAGGAAGGTTAGCCAGTTCTCAGACAGGCTGGCTACCCTGTACTGGGGAAGGGGTAAGGGAGATAAAAGATGAGAGAAAAGAGACGTTGGAAAAAAAAGGAGAAGGTCATCAGACGATCCATGACGCTGCTTACAGTCTGTCTCTAAGACCACTTGCCCGCAGAAAGCGCAACAACGCTCTCAATGCCTTGCGTGCAGAGGACGGTCTCGGCCAGTGTCCTAATACCCTTTCTTCCGACAATTGGCGATTGTCTAGTCTATCTAAAGCTTTCGACAGTTCTTTTCTTGGCACGCTAAAGCGAGGACACTCGCAGAGAAGATGGCAGAAAGTCTCTGCGCAGGCACAGTTGTCACATGTCGGGCTGCTGGCCATTCCGATTCGAAACGAATAAGCATTCGTAAAGGCCACCCCAATCCACAGACGGCACAAAAGTGTCGAGTACTCCTGAATAATATTCAGACTCCGGCTGCCCACAGCGCTCTTCAAATATTGGACGCTTTGAATCCGGTGCTATCAAATCTAGAGAAGCACCATGACTAGCTCTTTCTCTGCAGCCCTTCCGTAAAGAAGTGAAAGAGGCATCAATTTTCCATTGGAATGCCCGAGGTCTTGATTCGAAGTAGAACACTGAAATCTTTATGGGCCGATACCGATGTTTGCTTGGACGTACACAGGTTCTATTCAAAAGCGGAAATGCACATAATTTTGCTGCCCAAACTTTCGCTGAAGGAGCCATTTTCGATGAAACCGAGTCAATTCACTTTTTTGCTGTTCTTTTTTTTTTCGCATAAGCTTCTATGGTGAGAACAATGATCGAACCGTAAGTTGAATAACCTCAAAGATCTCGCTGTATTGTAAGGATATTCTTTATGAAGAATGGCTGAACTCCCCGATTCTGTTCAGGAACCATCTCTATTTACCTCAATTTTCTAATGAAGTTTTCGTGAGAACTATGGGCTGATGTATTCTATTATTTTCATTACACCAGCTCTCAGTGATTACGAAGAAACGTATAGGCGTGTGCTATATATACAAAAGCTACCACAGCGGCCAGATGAAACGGGCGATGTTAACCGCGTTTATATTACCTACACTTAACCACGTTTTATTTACCTCAGCTTCGAGAACTTGTTTTAACTTTAAAAAACCTCTTGATATTGCTCATGTGCTCACGATAAAAACAAAGTATGTTCAAAGAAACATGCGATACCTTTTGTCGAGTGCCACACCCTAGCTTTAGGCTAATGTTAATAACGTTATTCAGCGAGTTTAATGCTGAAAACATGGCAGGTGTCACAGCCTTTTTCCATATAACAATGAACTGTTATCAATTCCATTAAAATCACTTATCCCTAATAACTAGAGAGTGGATCATTGCTTCAACAGCATGGGTAATATACGTGCACTTGGTTTGCGGTTTTTCATGAATTCAGTCACTGCAACTTTCTTTTTCATCAGACAAGCACTCATGTAAAGAGAACGAAGAGATGCGGGAGTCACCAGCTTGCCTCTTTACTTTGTACGTCAGTAAATAAGTTCTCTCTTTTTTTTTCGTGGTGTCCTACTATTGTGCGTTCCTGCCCCTGCTAGAACACGAGGACAAACAGTTTGACCGTAAGTGTCTTAGAAGATATCGAATATCTGTAGTTACTGCTTCGAATCATCTTCCGTTATTCCATAGAAGCTGCGTCTGAATACGTTTCCGACCCTATATACACCTTTTCACAGGAAGGAAAAAAAACACCGCCATGATGGGCTGTGCGCGGGAGTACAAATGCTAAGGGCGCAGCGTTGTCAGTGCATTTTCGAGGGGACGCACGAATTTGCACAGCCCAAGGAGGGCTATGGCGGCGCCCAGGGAGGCGTTTATGAAAAGGTGAATAGCTTCCGCTGATGTGGACACGGCGGTGTTTTTTTTTATGTTCGTGCATGAACGAGATACAATGAGAACGCACGTGTCCTGATGACTGGGCGCCGGCTGCGATTACTCCGTCGTGCACCTGGTGGCATTATTGACCAACACGAAGCGTTGCCCCAGGGCACGGCGTCACCATCTATGCAGCGCGTGTGTCTCTCCAGCGCCCGTGTATACAATTACGTCACATTAATAGGACCCACGTCGGAAGGAGATGACGTGGGAGAGGTCGCTAGATGGCACTGTCGCATGCTTGCAAACCAAGTTCCCGGGGCAGACGATGCTGCCCGAAAAGAACAAGCGTTCTGTTCTGCGGTGCGCTTGCGTAAGTGTAAGCGAGCGGGGCAACGGGGCGTCATTACTGTGTGTGCTCTGAAGTCCGCATCGTCTTCTTGTTCTTCCACCTATAAATAGGGCTTGCAAGAACACCGAGCACAATCGGCGTGGCTCTGCATACACTCCCGCCGCGCCAGCTGCCTGTATATGTCATTACAAAAGAGCTACAAGCTCTAATGTTTATTTTATTACTGATGTCTCTCCGGCATCGACCGATCGCTGCCCCGCAAGACGCAAGTCTTCTTTGCGTTCCGAAATGACTGCTTCTGCTTCTTCTTCCTCGATTCTGCCGCCAAACGCGAACGTCGCATTGTTTGACTGAGTTCACGCCGGAGAGGTCGGCTACTGGCCTGGCTCCGAAACCATCATGTTCCGAACAAATATTCGAGCTCGTTTCTTTGTTTCTTCGTCCACCCCTTCTTTCTCGAGCCGAGCTATAACGTGTTGAAGCCAGAAAGAAGTTGAGGGGAGAGGGGAAAAATATACGGAGTGCACTCGAGCGAAGGATCGCTCCTCTTGTGCTATGGATGAAGATGACATACGCGTTATGGTGGATCAAGTCTTTCTGTTTTATTAAGCGTCAGAAAATCCGTGCTCGAGGTTTATACAAAATAGTTCGGCTGGCGAGTATGCGCGTGCGCGAGGGCGCGCGCTCGGAAGGCGGTCTTTACAAGTGGCGCTGCTTTGCGAGGCGAACGGCGAATGCCTTATTGTTTTCGAACACGCGCTGACGATCGGCCTGTCGTCGTAAAACTTTATACACGGTGGCGCAGTTTGAAGAAAGAAACCGCCAAGACGTGTGCCGCCCCAAAAACTGTGGCGCAAGCTGGAAGCATGCATGTATGCGCGTGCCCACTGTTTGGAGGAGGTTTGCATGCATCCAGTGAACTGCGAACAGCGTGCCGTTCTTTTGTTGCCACATAGAAAAAAAATGGTCTCGCTTGCAGAACCATTTACTCTGCGAGGATCATCTTCCTTCAGAGCGCACGCTGCTCGACCGATTCTTGGCGCTCTGTTCGCAGGTTGCGTGTGGAGTTTGTTGTCCTTGTAGATGGGACATGGTGGGCTTTAGTCATTTGTGCATGCCTTAAATAGGATGCGCACTCAGGGAATCGGTGCTTTGTGACCATAAACTGCAGGCTTTCCTCAAACGCAATCGAGGAGTTCAAGCGAGTTCCTCCCGGTGGGCGTCGTTTGATGGACCCCGACTGGAAATTGGAGCAACCCGCGAGCGAGCTTTGGTCCCGTCGTCATTGTGCATTCGCATACCTTGCGTGTATATATGTGATCTTTCTTGTAGGACCATGCATGAGGAACAAAGAATCGCTTTCCTCGGTGCTACATATATCTACATATCTACGCTGATCCGGTTCCTTCTGTCACCTTTTTTGTGCTTTCGTAACCTACGGCTTGGTATTTGTTTTAGCTGCTATTTTACAGAAACATGAAGCATATATCTTTTCCTGTTTAGTAGCGATATCTTTCCGATCTTTACATCAGAATTTGTTCTTCGTAGGTATTTCTTATAACAACGTTATTGGTAGAAACAAAATTACTACGATTTATAAAGATAGGATCGAGTATTGTTAGCGATGTGAGTAGGTATTATAATATTACACTTGCTGCGGACGGATTGGGGGAGACCCGCCGCGATATTGCAGCGGTTATACGGTGTTCTGCCGCTAATTCCACGGTCGCGGGTTCGATCCCCTTCCCGACGGCATTTCGATGGAGGCGCAATGCTATAGGGGCCCGTGTACATTGGGATCTCAGTGCACGTCAAGAGCACCATATGGTCGAAATTTTCGGAGCCCTGCCCCGCGATGTCCCTCATAACCATATCGTTGTTTGGGGACGTTAAACCACAGGAATCCTTGTTTTATTGAGACAGAGGGTGGAAAGCAAAAGAGGGAGCTTGACCGCAGCTATTTCGAGACGGCTACCCGGCACGGCGGTTAGCTCTGCACGTGTTTGATGTTGTCTGACTTCCCACATGCTCTTGGTGTTTCGTGCATGACCTTACTAATAAGTGTTTGCAGAGCCTACTCTTAAATCTTAGAGGACCACTGGGGAGTAGTGGCAGTCTGCCTTAATTTCTGTGCGCTATAAGAGTTCTCGAACTCAGACGTGAATATTTCATAGCCATACAGGGCTTCACTGTAATAAACGAGCTCGTTCTTTCTTCTTTTTTTACGTTCACAAAAATACAGGCACTTTCCAGGTCAGATCGTTTTATTGGGAAAGCGATGGACTGACTTTTTTTACTGCATATTTGGAGTTCATAACCCTCATGTCCCAATAAAGTTAACCATTTCTCTTTATAACAAACTTTCACTGATTGATTGAGTGACTCTTTCTAACTGCTTCTTGTATTTCTTTTTTTTCTTATTACTGAAGCAGCACAACACACCTTCACGCAATGCAAATCAAAAGTCGTAAATGTCTTCGCAACGCGACGACAGTAAAGCTCTCTCGCTACCTGAGTAGATGGCGCACGCGTAGCAGGTGTTTTTATCTCTGTATATATGACTGGGCACGTTACCGAAAAGACCACAGCCTCTTTCTTTATTTAAGTTATACTCGCCCCCCTGAAACGACCTTTGGAGAGAGAGAAAGTTACGAAGAAGGAGAGAGAGAGAGGAAATCAAGAGGCCGCGATATCGGCGAGACTAGTTTTTACAGGCGGCCTCCGCACCTGCCGCGGTAATATACGAGCGACCACGTCCTGCAGAAGACACTAGCCTTATTCCCGTGCTTACACACGCTCGCGCTCATCTCGAGTATATCACCGCCCTCCTATGCTATTCACGGCTCCGGCGAGCGGTGATCTAGCTGCCTCGTGAGGCGCCACCACGCTTATGTAAGTGCACAGCAGAGTTCGGCTGCGGTGCGCGATAGTTACGACGGACCACGAAGTGGCTCCCTCCCCTTCTTCTTCGGCGCGGGCTGATTTACGAATCCGGCAACGCGCCGGCGATTTTCGACCACCGACGTAAAAGCGGCGCGCCGGACAGCGATCCCAGTTGCGCGGCTTTCTCGTTTACTCCCCCTTACCGCCATATTTTCGGTGTTTGTTTTCTCTTCTCGTCTCCTTGCCGTATCCTTCCTCGCGCGTCACCTATTACGATCTCCCGGGCCAAAGGCGCCGATCGCCACCCTTCCTATTCACACAAGTGAAGAGGAACCGCTTTCTCTAATCTTTGCTCAGAATCGCTATTGCTCCTTCTTTTCTTTCTCGGAACCAGTGACATACGGAGCCGCGCGTATAACTCTTTCGTTCCGAACCAGTCCCAAATTAAAGGCCACGAGTAAAACCGCGAGTCGCACCGTTCAGCGTTATTCTCGCGTTTGGTGCAAGAAGAAAAAAAACAAAACAAACATAGCAATAAGATTGCGCGTACGCCGCCCTTACTAGTTTTCCCGCCCACTTTCTTTGCTGTTGCGCGGTAGTGTGTTCCGTACTTGGGCAAAGAATTTTGCGTTGCATCGAAGCTTGTATTTCATTCGTGGTTCATGCCTGCCGCCTCCGCGCAGTATATCTGTAGTTCAGGTATGTTTGCTCTTGCCGGAATGTGAGTTTGCCATCTTGCTTCTTTCTTTTTCCCTAAGTATGATCGGGGTGTCAGTCAGGAGCGTAAATTATTTTGATGTGAATGGATGCAAACAGGAATATATTGGAACAAACAGACGAACCAGCAGCAACGTAAGACAAAATGTTGGTAGGAACCCAAACAACGAATCATTACACAACAAAAGTCGGGTAAATGCGTGCAAGACTCCACAAATATAATGGTAATCGTTTCGGTAGGTGAACCTACTGGTCAGCTATAATAGGCTACAATAAACACTGTTCAGTTTTGTTCACAAATTGGAGTTCTAGTGCCATGCCCGCAACCATGAGAGGAAATATGGTGAACGGAAATAAGAACCAAAAACTAAAAGATTGTGACGGCGACAACTTCTAGTACATACCATACTTACGTAACTCACTGTGATAACATAGATTTTTGACGACGATTTCCTGGCCTTAGTATACTAAAGCCAGGAAAGCGAAGTTTATAAACTTTGCTTGTTCGCTGATGGACCACCGAGTGTTCCAATTCTGACACACACACTGAACTAAGGAAGCTTTTGAAGAAACTCGGGGGCGAAAAATTGCCAAACAATGAAAGGCGCTGAAAACCATGAGGATGGAAGGACACTAATTATTAAGCGCAAAAGGCTAAATATGAAGTAATAACTCATTTTGTTCTGCCCAGCCCAGCTTATTGTTCCTGAATGACTCATGCACAGTTTTTAAAAGCTTTGCAAATATAAATTCAGCGTTCCCCTAAGTATCCCGAATCTCCTCCAGCCCATCTCTCTCATTATAATTATCTTTTTTCTCAGGTGTATTTTAAACGGCTTTGAAGAAATTGCATGTCATCTGCCGTGTGCTGTCTTTCCCACCTTACCTCGCGTTTAATATAACACTTCCGAGTTTGACGGAGTATATTGTAGTCAGATACACGGCATTACCGTGTTGAGCCGTGGCCGAACTGTGCGTCTGCGAAACCGTCTAGCCAGCGTTGCGTCAAAATTGCTCCATCTTTCGGGCTCGCTCACGCGAGAACATTGCTGCCGCCTGGGGTGAGAATAAAAGGCCCAGATGACATGGACGGGTAAGCAATCTTCGCGCCGTGAAACTGTGCACAATGAAAGCCCGCAACACAACGGCGTGAAACTTCACGGGCAGCAGCCTATATACCGTATAACAAGTCGCGAGTAGTGGCGTGTCGCACCGCCATCAGCTGGTTGAGCGCCCGAAGAAATGACGCACTTGGCAGGGAGACGTATAATCTCGGAATTTTTTTTATTATTGCTTTCTTACAGGAATTGCACTCGACAGAGGCGACGATTATAACATTGCGTAATGGCTGTCGACGCGTATATGGCGGCTGAAGAAGAGGCGGACAGTGGTCCGCGAAGTGGTGCACTGTGCATGTGCGTGGTCTTTAACAATACACTTACGCTTATCTTGAGCGCGTTCATTGTGAAATGCGCCTAACAGCGACTTATACACGGTTTTGCAGTGTCGGCGATTTTCTTTTTTTTTTTTTGCGAGGAAGGTGATTTGCAGTCAAGCAGCAATAAACAAATTTTGCCGTTGGATTTCTTGAGTTAGGTTGGATCGTATGTTGATCGCTTCGCAGTGAACCAATACCAACAAACGGACAACTATATGGTGCAGTCAACATAATGAAGATGCGACATGCCGCACTATTCACAATGGATTTCTCTTAATAAATGCGGCCATTTGTTAGCGAACTTCAGCGACTTTGAGTGTTTCTATCTATCTATCTATCTATCTATCTATCTATCTATCTATCTATCTATCTATCTATCTATCTATCTATCTATCTATCTATCTATCTATCTATCTATCTATCTATCTATCTATCTATCTATCTATCTATCTATCTATCTATCTATCTATCCCCCTACGACTTTAGCTCTCCTGGCCGTTTTGATAATGGTACCGATACCAAACTTGGTATGGCATAACATGACTGTATGAAGAACATATTTGACTAGTCATAACATGAAAATCATGACATGTATGTCATGAATGTCATGATTTACGTTTCATAATCCTGCAGCTCTTGCAGTGGTTTCGTTCACATGGCATGCTGCAAAACTGGTATGGTATGACATGATTTCTCGGTGAACACAAGCCACAGACCCTAACATGAAAATCGCCCCGTCGCGGTGGTCTAGTGGCTAAGGTACTCCGCTGCTGACCCACAGGTCACGGGTTCACATCCCGGCTGCGGCGGCTGCATTTCCGATGGAGACGGAAATGTTGTAGGCCTGTGTGCTCAGATTTGGGTGCACGTTAAAGAACCCCAGGTGGTCAAAATTTCCGGAGCCCTCCACTGCGGCGTCTGTCATAATCATATGGCGGTTTTGGGACCTTAAACCACACATATCAATCATTTACCATGAAAATCATGACATGCGTGTCATGTAACAACATGACTACATGCCACACTCATGATGCGCTCGCGTCCGTTTCGCTAGCGTCACATATACCAAATTTAGTATTACGGCATGTGAATGGATGACGAAGGTATGTGACTGGTGCAAACATTATAATCATGAGATGCGTGTCATGTGGGAATCTGACTACATGTCACAGTCAAGACGCCAATACATTTCAACATGACGTGCACTCTAAGCCGAAATTCGGCAAAGTTCGACTAACTGCCGTCGTTAAACCAACGGACGAACGGTTCGTCCAACGGGGACTAAATGCGTGACAGTGCATGTCGTGCGCAAACGCCCGGCAATGAAGGGACCAACGGGGGGGGGGGGGGGGGTAACTGCGCCGCGATCGCCTTCTGTCGATGCTGCAGCGGAATGATCGGCGCGGTCAGCGATCATTCAGACAAGTTATATCGCCTATACGCCACTGTGAAAGCGAAGCACTATGAAGCGAGTAAAACATGTTATGAGAGGCAAGTACAACGCGCAGTCAGTGCACACAGCAAGCGCCTTCGCGTTTCCGCCATGCCGGCACGGACGAACCGAAACCAAGTGAAAAAGTTTCCGCGAACACGGGCAATGAATTCAGCACATTGAAACTCGTTTCAATGTGCTGAATTAGTTAGAACTACGAAGTACACCGACAACGCTAATAAAAGTAAGCTGTTCGTCAGCGGTCGTGTATCCGCACAGTCACTGGCCACAACTTCAAAGCGATATATAGAAAAAGTAGGCTTCATACGTCATCGGTATTAAGCTGGCTGACGGTGTGAGTGCATTGCCGGCACACGTGAAGGAAACATCGCATACATTTTCTTTCACAGAAAATAATGTCTTCTGCATTAAAGCTCAGATAAACTTATGTCTTTTTCTAAATGTGAATATCGCTGTCAAACATCAAGCGTGAAGGCGATCACGGATACGACTAATCATGTGGCCGGCGGTGCAAAGCGAGTGACTTACCAGCACGATGAAAAAACCGTGCCTGTGAACGGTCTAGTCGCTGTATGTATACAAATATCTACATCACTCCGTAAGACACCGCGAACATTGGCCATCTACCTATTGTTGAATTGTGACTATAAAATAACAATGACGCAAATTCCACACGAGCCGCGTGTTGCGATCGCCGGTGGCCGTTTAGCCGTACTAATCGTAAGCCTAGCGACGCCGTCGGCAAGCCGACGTGCACGGTATCACAACGGTGAGGCGCCTGGCTACTTCGCCGGCTTTCCTGCATGAGCGCCGCTGCTATGTTTGTGTTTGCGGACTCGTGCACCAGCACTGCAAACGCGCCAGCTGGTTCAGCCAACATGATCAAAAGCCAGCTGATGATTCGTATTCTCTGACTGGAGAGATGTTGAAGATTAGATAGATCCATGGATATTAAAAGATCGGTGCGCTTCGGTGCTATGAATCAGCCCATGTAAATTTTCACGTTACGGTGTCAATGTTTATTGTTTTTTTTAAAGCTAAGTAAAGTCACCCGCTGGCACTATACGGGAGGTCAAAATAATGTGCTATTTATATCCGATAGTTTCTCTGTGTTGTAGCGCAGACGGCAAGTGTTTGCGGTGTTTTACTAGCGCGTATGTATATGTGTGTTTGTGTGTTGCATGACCATATACTGCATTCTTCAGTGTTGATCAAATTGGCATAAACATAAAATATACTGCACAAGTGCAGGGTCGCCATTTTTTTCTCATTCGTCCAGGCGGTTCAACTGTTAGTCCTACTGGAGCGTCGTTCTACGTGGACCAGCATTTAAACCAAGTGGAGTAAGGGCTAGGGGGTAACAGTTCAACCCTTGCAGTTGCTCCCGCATTAGTCTGAAATTGGTTCAAAATCTGAAGCAGCCCATTTAGTCCCCTAAAGGACCAATGGCATACCCCACTTTAGTCTTTTTCGGCTTAGAGTGCATGGTGCGCGTGCTCGCCGGCATTCATTATGTCGCATCACGCCAGCATTGCCACGCCAGGCGCCGGTCCTGCCATACACTCGCAGGCGCGCGCCGCGCTGCGTTGCCTTGACGCATGCGCGTTTCAGCGCGTCCTGCCGACCTCCGTCACGAAAAGAGGGAGACGCAGTGTTGTCTGGGTAACGCATCCGCGCTAAATGCAGCATGTCCCATTTCGCACCGGTTGCTATCGGGCCGCGCCGACAGACGCTAGTCACGCCTGGTGTCAGACTATAGAGTGCTCGCGTTTTACTAACGTAGCGTCACAGTGCCCAGCGTGCGCGCGCGTCAACGCTACATTGGAGTATATTGGGTCTTTCATGATGCGCTCGCGGCTGTTTTGCTAGCTCCACATATACCAAGTTCGGTGTTGCGTGACGTCAAATGATGACAAAATATATGACTGGTGCAAACATAATCCTGACACGCGTGTCATGTAATAACATAACAACACACCAGGCTCATAGCGGGCTCGCGGCCGTTTCGCTACTCCACGTATACTAAATTTAGTATCACGTGACGTGAATAGATGACGAAGGTAAACGACACATTTAAACATGATATTTATGACACGGAAGGCATGTACGACATCATTTACTTCCACCTCATAACGTTGTGCTGATTTCAAAGTGGCATATCAATATTTCTCCTTCGTGCTTCCCATATCATTGATTCCCACTGTATTTGGGATCTGGCAATTTTTCATCACATAAAATTACGCTGTGGAGGTGTTTAACTAGGGCCCCTTTCCGGTAATCAAACGAAATGACAGCGTAGGTGTTTGTTGAAGTAGCATTGGCAATAAACTCCGTATGATTGAGGAGAACATAACTACACAACTCCATTATTCACTGTGCCAGAGCGAACGGGAACAGAACCAAGAGTCCAGTTGGGAAACCTTTTCCCGCAGAGCAAACCTTACTTTCGATTATGCACCGTGTCGCAATGCGCAAATTTCATACGAGAGAAGCCGTCTGCTCACAATATTTGTGAGAGATCCCATAATTAATTATTCTTGTTGTACACCAGGGCTCAATTCCGTCTAGCCACATATTCATTGTTTAGGTCGACCTGTCATCCTTCTTCTAATCATGAAGCTATGTCTAACTAAAAGAAACCTTGACCGAAATTGCACCGATAGCTGAATTTAATGGCGTGCATTGCATTGTGCATTTTGCTAGAGCATCATTTATTTGGAAACCAAATATTCGTTTTCAAGGTTTTGTGTATGAACGTACGTGTGACTATTACGAATCATTTCGCATTCTAAATTACCGCATAATGTGTCGGTGTCAGAAAAAGTATTTGCAGAATTACCATTCTAATTTTGAGAAAAAAAGTAATTTGTGACTCTGTCGGTATCATTACTCTCTTCTTGGCGAAACCGGGATGTGCGGACATGCAGTTCATTCCTTCATTTCACACCAGTTTCATATCTCTTTCAGAACAATAGCCTGCGATGAATATTTCTATTGCTTTTTCTATAGCTTCACGCAAATAAAGCAAAGTAATGCAAATTGCATAACCACCGGCATAACAGAGAAAGCAGAGTTTGGAAGAGAAGGGGCGTGTTGCCGAGCACCCCGTGTTACTCAATACAAAGAGTGGTTTTAAATTTGTTTGGTTGGACTTTCAATGCAGGTTGCAGGGACATTAACTACTTTTTTTATATATAGCTTAACAGTGTTTCAGCGATTTGCCACTAGAGGGCGCGTAAGGCGCACGTGAGCAGAGGGCGCGCGCCGAGGAGTTGAGAAAGGGAAGTCACGTGTTCACGGCACGTTCGTCGAACGTTCACGCTTTCGTGACGTCAGTGACCCTGTCCCACGCCCTTTGGAAAAGCGCTTTTCTCGGCATAAGCTCGTGCAAGGCGCTCAAAGAAAGAAGCGACGCTCGAAAACGAAGCCGAGACGCGTAATCGATTGCTTCGACCCGCAGCTATAGCGTGAGAGGCGATTCGTGATTCGGTAATGTTCCAAGGGTGGCGGGGTTGTTTGTGAGCTGGCCCGGGAGGGTGGACTCCCTCGTGATCCTCGCCAACGGTGCACCCAGGTAATCAGGGGTCGAGGGATAGTTCGTTTCTTGCTCAGTGCCAGAAGGGGAACCTGCATCGAGCCCCTGTCATCGCGCGGAAACAACGTGACTGGGAGCTCTTGATCGTTCCTTCTTCTTCTTCTTTTTTAAAATCTATCCTACTATTTACGAAGCACGATGTTTAGTACCGTGACCTAGTACGCAACGTAGTGCTGAGACTGCTTACTCGAGCGTGGTCCTGTCTGGCTTTCACCCTGAACCTTTGTTCGTGCCGCAGGTCTAAAAAACCAGCCGCTCATACCTTGATATCACTGGTTGCAGCTGAGGACGGCCGTAGATTTCGCTTTGTTTTGACCGCATGGAACAACAGAAGAACAGAGCTTGAGAGTGTTGTGAAACGATTAGAGGGTCTTTATAAAAAGCGCCAGAAAACACAAAGAACGAGCGCGTTATTCTTTTCAAAACGGGAAACCAGTGAAAAAAAAAGAAATCAAGGCAACTTCGTCGTAGTGATGCCAAGCCTGATGTAAGTGCGGAGGCTTACGCCGCCTTCTTTGTTTCTCTTCGGTTTTCTCTTTGTTTTCTCCTCTCTTTTTCTTCTTTATTTTCCCGTTTTTGTGTGTTCATCTCTTTACTTCTATTTATTTCTGTTTCTCTTCCTACTTCTGTGTTTCTGTATTTCTTCCTATTTTTTATATTTATCGCTTGCTTCCTCTTTCAATTTTTACACTTGTTTTGGGCTCTGGATCTGCCTGGGCCACCAAATTCAATGTAATCATCATGGCTTCCACAACCCAAAACACGTTAGAAATTTGGCAGTGGAATTGCGCTAGCTTCGCGACCCGTAAAACCCCACTGCTGCAGTACATTAAAGCGCAACCCAAGAAGCCTCATGTAATATTACTGCAGGAGACCCTTTGTGATACTCTCACATTATCGGGTTACCACCCCATCTCACAACGAGGGGATACCAAGAGAGGTATAGCCACGCTGATTAGCAAGAAATTTGCTCACATAGTACATGAGGTATTACCCACCCGCAGCCGCCTGGAAGCGATACTCGTCGAACTCGTACCAAACCGTTTTTTAAAACAAAGCGTTTTTATCCTTAACGTTTACAGCTCCCCGTCAGACTACAGACAGTCCTTCCACGCGCTCTTAACTAAAGCCACAACGCTCGCGCGAAACTCTCCGCTTGTTATAGCAGGCGACTTCAATGCCCCCCACCCGTCATGGGGTTACCCCCAGGCAACAGCTAAAGGCACTAACCTCACGCGAGCAATTGACGACTTGTCCCTCACACTCATCACAGATCACCGATTCCCTACGAGACTTGGAACATCGGTACAACGCGACACTACGCCGGACTTGGTATTTACCCGTAACGTCACAGGCCACACCTGGACCAATACGCAGGAAAATCTGGGCAGCGATCACTTCATCATACGAACCGAACTACCCAACGCATCAGCCCCACCCCGTACATTCACGCTGACGGACTGGGATGCCTTCCGCACCCTCCGCAAAAACAACACAAAGGAATACAACACATTCATCGAACTACTCACCTCACTTCAGGAAGACATAGCCAAAACAACGAAAACAATACAAACAGAACTCGAGGTCCCGAGAATGGACCCACACCTCGCACATTTGCTCGAGGCAAAAGCGTCAATACTCGCGCGCTGGAAAACACAACGACTAAACAGACGCTTACGAAAACGTCTATCAATACTGAACCAAGACATTGCCAAATATTGCACGGAGCTCACACGACTCCAATGGCATGAACTCTGCTCGGCGGTCGACGGCCGCATGCGAACTGGGGGTAAATGGAACCTCCTAAAATACATGCTGGACGACTGCGAAACAAAAAACAACCAGAGTCATGCCATAGACCGGCTCCTACACTCGCACAAAAAGATGGGAGGAACAAACTCATCCTTTCTTGAAGAAATCTCCAAACGTCACCTCCCCTTAAACACAGCACAACCCACCGACTACCCAGAAATAGAATGCGAAACGATACCCGAACTCGACGAACCCTTCACGGAGTCAGAAATTCGGGAGGCATTACACAACCTCAACAGCAGATCAGCCCCCGGTCCTGACAAGGTAACCAACCGCCTGTTGCGAAATTTAGACGACCAAGCCATCACACTACTCACAAAAGACATTAATTACATGTGGGAAACTGGCCAGGTACCTGAACAATGGCGCACGGCCACGGTAATCCTTCTCTCAAAGCCAGGTAAACCACTCAACTTCGACAATCTACGCCCGATTTCCCTAACCTCATGCATAGGAAAAGCAGCTGAACATGTCATCCTAAATCGTGTATCGCGCTACATAGAGGATCACGAACTCTTTCCGTTCAACATGGTCGGGTTCCGTCCGCACCTTTCAACACAAGACGTCATGCTATTACTAAAGAAACAGATCTTCGACTCAAAAACGAGAGATGTTCGTGGCATTCTCGCCCTAGACCTCACTAAAGCATTCGACAGCGTCTCACACCGCTTTATACTGGAATCCATTGCCAGCCTTGGTCTCGGTAAAAGATTCCAGGCGTACATTCGTTCTTTTCTGCAAAATCGAACAGCTCAGCTGCATTTATCGCAACTTACATCCGATACTTACACATTAGGTTCCAACGGGACACCACAAGGGGCAGTCATTTCTCCACTCCTTTTTAACATAGTAATGAAGGGACTATCTGACAAACTCCGCGACATCCCAAACATAAACCATGCTATATACGCAGATGACATCACCATCTGGTGCCCAGGAGGCTCATTGGCGGAGTTGGAGCAAGCCCTTCAAACTGCTCTCGATACCACAGAAGCCTACTTAAAAAACACTGGACTTCGTTTGTCGCCCACAAAATCAGAGTTGCTACTGTACCGGCAATCTCGCCAAGGCGTTCGTAACTTAACACCCTTAGGTGATCTACCCATAGCGCTACACGCCAAAGATGGGCAGCGAATACCCCGAGTGGACTCCATACGCATTCTCGGCCTCCTCGTCGAGGCCACTGGCTGTCATGCAAGAACAATTAAACATATCACAGCAAAAACAGAGAACATGCTCCGACTCATTCAGCGAGTCTCGGGTCGTAGACGAGGCCTTGGAGAGGCCAACCTTCTGCGCATATACCACGCGTTCCTAATGAGTCACATCAATTACGTCGCCTCTGCCCACAACTGGACGAAGGTAGAAAAGACGAAACTAAACACACTCATGCGCAAAAGCATTAAACAAGTCCTTGGTTTGCCTCAAAACACGAGCACTTCCCGTCTCGACCAACTAGGCATGCACAACGGCATCGATGAAGTGATCGAGGCCCAGACCACGGCCCAAGTGATCCGCCTCTCCTCCTCCAAGGCAGGCCGCCGACTTCTAAGCGAGGCCGGCATGTCCCCACACCCCTGCCTTGAACGCGCAGTAACCCTCCCCAGAGTTGTCCGAGCTACTTACATGGTAACCCCATTTCCGCGAAATGTCCACCCACAACACAACGAAGGCAGACGGCTGGCCCGCGCTCGCGCGATCCTAAACCGTACCGCCGCGAATCGCAACTCTACCGCATTCGTCGACGCAGCGCAATACGGTAACTCCTCCTCTTTCGCACTCGCGGTAGTAGATGGCGACGGAGCCCTACGCTCAGCCGCCTCGGTTAGGCTATCAACAAGCGCCATAGCCGAACAAGTTGCTATAGCTTTAGCGATGACCGACCCCTCACTCACTAATGTCTTCACAGACTCTCGCGCCGCCATTCGGGCTTACGAAACCGGCAACATCGCTCCAGAAGCAGCCCGCATTTTACAAACACGGAAATATACGGGCTCGCACTACCTCTCTTGGTTCCCTGCCCACATGGGCAAAGACGTTCACCCACAACAACCCAACCTCAACGAAATGGCTCATGATCGAGCACGAGAACTGACCCGCCGTGACGATCAATCAGCCACCGAAGAGCTGGGCCCAGACGTGCAGTTTAATGACCCACTACTCACCTTCCATGAAATTACCTCCCACTACCGACACAACAGAAGCCGATACCCTTTACCCCATTCAAAACTAGAACGCGCGCAAGAAGTAGCCTTTAGAATGTTACAAACGAGATCGTACCCATCACGGGGCCGACTCAGCCATTATAACTCAGACATAAATTCACAGTGCCCAGATTGCACAGAAGTGTACTGTTCACTCGCGCACATGCTCTGGCAATGTCCCGCGTTACCTCAGGGACCTCTCACCAGTGAGTCCGACTGGGAGGAGGCACTCAGGAGCCCCAATCTCCGAAACCAACTTAAGGCAGTCCAGAGGGCCCAAGAACTGGCGGAACGCCACCACGTTCCCGCCCCGACTCGGGCGTCGCCTACGGTAGCGGCTGCTAGGATGTCCCACGTGGGCACCCTGGTGGCTTAAACTCCTCAGGACCATATATTAAAGTTCTTGACTGACTGACTGTTTTGGGCTATCGTGTTTCTCTAAACGATGCAGTAATATGCGCACCTTATATCGTCACTAATGTGCCCGGAGAAGAAGAGGAAGAAGTATTCTTTATAACGTAGGTGCGGGATCCACAGAGTTTCCTAAAATTAACCATGGGGACTCTAACACTGCGACTGTTCAGCGACCATGGGAATGATGGATAGTACGCACATTTGCCTAGTCTTCATACTTGCGGGCGGTGAATCGTACTTGCGGCTTCGTTTAATGCTGTGTTTTGTTTTTGTTTTGAAAGAAAGATTCAACCCTTGAACTTCGTGACCCAATTAGGAAAGATAAGTCTGAAAGAATAGTGTGGTGAAGCGCAACTGCTGAACATTCGCTGATTTTGTTTCGTGAGAAAATAGCTTCAAGCCACACGAACACACATGGAGCCAAGAGCAGGCCAGAAGTACGAAGTTTAGACAAATGTGTGTACTACCCATAATTCCCATGCTGAATGAAGCACCGTGCGTTGCAGCTCTCATAGACACTAGCGTCAGAGCTCCCTATATTAGGAAACTGTATGGCGTGCTCAATATGCTACAGGTGGCTATGCTATGTGTAGTTTTGCCTCCATTAATATCATCATAAAAGCACTATTCAGAGCATGAGTCCCTCCGTTGAGTAGAAGCTGCTCCGTCAAAATTGGCAGAGTGGACCGGAACTCGGCATGACAAACTTCTAAGACATTTACCTGCTTGGGGTCGACAAAGCAGGTAAACGTATAACGAAAAAATAGACCTTCAGCTTCCGCCTTGCTCCAGGAACACGTGTAGTGTTCGTATATATATATATATATATATATATATATATATATATATATATATATATATATATATATATATAGGAACCGGATGCATTGCTATACGCCTTAGTGGAGTGCTCTCTCGCTGAATCAGTCAGCTGCTCCGACTCTGCCATTGATATTCAACATTAATTAAAGTTTCGAATAAGATGTTTGCCTTGCAATCTCAAAACGTTCAAACGTAGCTTTTATAGTAGCGAAATGTCAAATGGCAATTTTCCTAAAAAAACAGCCAGGCCTGCGCGAAGCGCGCAACCTTCTCATAGCGAAAGCTGAGAACGGCCTTTCATAGCCCTTTTTTTAACACTCTTTGTGTAGCTGCTGCAAACACACTTGTAGGGTACCCACTATGCCATTAATTATTGCATAGTAAGCAGGCATTCTTACGCCGTCCTTCGTCAGTCTTGGGAGAGGAGTGGTACCCGCTGCACACTGGCAAGGAACTTTGTTCAATTTTAGTGTGTGTCTGACGACAATGAAGAATAATGCCAGAAGCTTTTGTAATCCCCACAATCCCCCACAGTGAGTATGCACCCAGTTGATAGATGGACAAGGTCAAGCTTTTGTAAAGGATTAAAGGATTCGACGGCCCACTCGTTGCGCAATTCGCATTATAGGACACCTTGTTGTTCCATTGCTGATATATAACGCTTTAATACTCATATTAACGCGACTGCTTTCCCAACATCAAGACTGCCTAAGGCGAATTTGCAAAAGAGTTCCATGAACCGGCGTAGCTAAATGGCAGAATACTGGACTGACACGCAGGGGACGCGGATTTGAATTCCATCGTGCCATCGGTGTTTTTTTTTTTTATTCATTAAGTTGCTGTTCTTATTTCTTGCGATTGCGGTTACGGGTACCGGAGGTGGCGGTGTCAGAAACCACGGCGCTCATGTGACCCGTGTTGTGATCTCATAACAGCGTTTGCTGTAATATATATTAGCGTTCAGAGACACATGCAGTGCACAACATAAAAAGTCGTACAACAAAATGCACGCCTGTAATACTTAACTCGTCATATCATAGCAGCGTACACTGTAGAAGTGAATGCGCACCTACATCTACGTTAGTGTACATGTTAGACATCATTACTGCAGGGTGGAGTAACGTATTGACGATTCCCGATTCTATGCGGCACACAACAAGGACATCTGAAGAACGCGTCAATAGGGGAGTGAATCACGATTTGATGATAATCCGTGAGGACTATTACATTAATTACCAATAATTTCACTCTGGTAAATCTGAATAATAGGGCACAGAAGATCGATATGCCCATTTCACATTGTCGTGTCGCCGATATCAGAAGTAAATCCCTAGTGTACCTATGATTCTTTTTGCGCGATAAAAATAAACTTAATTAGCTTCCCTAATCATGCAAATAACGATGCACTAAGCATGATTTAAGAAGTTCGCTTCTTATTTTTATTTCACGAAAAAATTGAAAAGAAAAATCACTGTAGTCTAGTTCCCCGTAAACCAAATACTTACGAAAAGAAAAATCACTATATGTATAGCCTAGCTTCCCGTCTCTACGGACACCTCAACCGTGCCGCAAGGAAAGGCTTGCCTGTGCGAATAACAATGACCGTTCAAGCTATTTCTGAATACCTACTTCAAGTGCAATCGCGAAGTGCTCATTACGTCAAAGGGGTTCTTAGATAACAGGTACCTTTTAGGAATTAGCGGAGTACCCATTACGCGTGCGTAAGGTGGCCATGCGCAGCTGTGCACATTGTTGCTGCTGCTGTTGCCGATAATGATGATTGACTATACATGACTTACACACGTTTCGACACCTCGTGCAATTCTATGCTTCTGTCACATCATGCGTTGAAGGAGAGTCCTCGCAATACATCATAGCGATTTTTTTTTTCAAAGCTGTTTAACGCCATCACATGGATCTGTGGTAGAACATCTGCTTGCCATGCACTGGGCCTGGATTCCATTCTCACTTGAGCCAAAGTTTTTATTTATTTGCATATATATTGGTTTGTCACCCACAAGCAACGCTGATCTTTCGCTCAAAACCAAGGCCTTCACTCATAACCAAAAAAGCACTTTAAAGCTAACGCGTTATTATAGCAGCCATCTCAGCTGTACATTTACTTGAGCCATGCCAGACTAGTGCGAAGCCGCGATCATTTTTTTATTGCTTGTAGATAAAAAAACAAATGTGGTTGTTGTGTTAAAGTATCTCAATAATAAGAGTAGACTTCGTGCCGCATAAATCGGTTTGTACTACATCCAGCCGAAAAATTTTCTTTTTGACTGAAACGAACTAGCTTGAACTATGGTGCAGTGGTACCTTAACTTGTAAATATGTACTGCTGCCGGAAGATATTTAGTCACATCTTCTGGCGCAATTCCCAGTACGTTGCATGGGTCGCTTCGGTGCGAGACCTCGTTGCCGTCATTCTGACCACGTCTGGCCATGTTGGTATAGCGAACTTCTCGGGCGGCTGCGAGAAGAAAAAGAAGTTAAAATAAACGTGCGAAGAGAGTGCCGGGCACCTGCGCGTACGTTTATACCGGCTCGCGAAAAAAACACCACCGCACCTGAGTCTTGCTTCGTCCGTGACCCGGCCTATGGAAGGAAGTTGACCTTTTCGTCCCCGAGAAAGCGAAACTGTGCACGGTGGCCTAGGCAGGGAGCAGCAGCATCAGCAGCAGAAGAAGAAGAGCAGAAGCAGGCATCCAACGGTAGCCCGGCAGCCGTCACGATCTGTTGCCGCCCACTGGATTGCCTTTAATTCCTGCTTCCTCGCACAGCAACGTCGTTCACTCGCCAGAGAGGGGCCGACATGCTGCGGCTTCTGTGGCCGCTTCGGCTACTGCTCTGCTCCTGATGCTGCTGATGTTGCCCATGTTGCTGCTGCTGCTGCTGTCCTGTCCTTTCCAGCACCAACCGCGGGCGCCACATACGCGCCATCACTTTGGCGCACTCACTGCGATCGTTGTATGTGAGAACGTAGCCCCCTCTTCCCTTCCTCGCGCTCTATCACCGGGCCTCTCAAAACACCCTTTGCGGCTTTGTTGTTTCGCCCACTTGCTGCCCCCTGGCCACCAGAAGTTTCGATCGCGGATTGCGTGTGGTTAACGACCCGCAGAATGCCTGAAGGTCTCCTGTGCTGAAGCAGTGTGTACACATGTGAAGTAATAAATAGGCTTGCATCGTCGAAACAACGCAGAATTCGGCTTCATTTCCCTCACCCTCTCTATCTCTTTTTCTACTCGGTGCTCTTGCTTCAACTGCCGCGGCGTGCAAGTGGCAATCAGTCTGGTGCGATCCGTTTCATCAGCGTGTGCTTTTCTTTCGAGAACACGTGTGCTTGCGCTGCATGCTTGAGTTTCCTCGCAAAGAGTCATCTCAAGCGCCGCGAAAAGCATGTGAAGGAGGAGCGAAAATTTCTTTGTGTAGTAGTGAATTCGCTGTGGGAAATGAACCTTTCGTCTCTGCACAGGTAGCAGATGGGGCCACTTTTGCACCGCCATTTATGAACAGTAATGCTGATCATCTTTCTGGTTGTTCTACCAACCACGGAGAAAAAAAAAACTGCTTGTCGGCGTGCGAAGTACCACTCGTTGAGAAGCGATGGCATAAAGACGCAGCCTCGCCAGTATATCTGTATATTTTTCAGTCTCACAAATGACAATAAATAGTTCACTTTTGTCTTTAACAAGCGCTATAATTTCAACGATTGGTGCTGCAAGGCTGCAATAATGGGCGAAAAGATTCGAACAGCTCATCGCTGTAGTGTTTTGCCTGGAGGCGAAGTCATCTGACAGCTGTAATAGATGTACAGCGTTTTTTGTAAATGTAGTGGCCCGCGTCTGTAGATCCATTCCAAATGATGAAGCATCGCTCAAACATGACGTAGTCGGGAAAGCCTGCGCATTTCCTTCTTCCTGGTTTGCTCCTGGAGCAGACTGACCAATTAACAACGTTCAGATTTTAATTACAACGTTTAGCAGAGTCGGCAAATGCTTGTGATATGTATTAACACTTGTTCTTTTTTTTTTCTCGGATAACTAGTCAAGTAGTTTGAATTCTTGACCTCTTGGCGTCGGCGGGGTAGCCCTAAAATAGGGAGAAAAGCTATGTTAATGTTTTATAATAGCTGATTGAGATGAAATTACACATAATAAATCAGTTTGCTTCCATCAGCAGACATCTGTTAACGAAACGCACTTGTTTCATAAAGCTGTAAGGGGGCTTTGTTGCTAACTGATACGTGCCACGAAATGAAATTATTAGACAGATGGAGCTACCCTGATGTATTATACGTCTTATAAACGAGAATCAAATGTGCAAGTGGTATTCTGGTGTACTGGTCTTCCATACGTTGTCTTCCACCACTTGTTTTTCAAGATAAGTTCTAAATTGGCGAGTCACTTGCAATAATACAATGCATGTAGTTTTTTTTCTTAGTTCATTAGGTTTATGACTTCTTTTTAACGTACCCACATTGGCGTGCCAACTCAATGAAGTAACTGCGTATCAGTCCATCTCACTGTCTCGTAAGACGAGGGCTCGCAGAGGAATCGGTGCTATGTTTCGTATACCTAGAACCGAAACCGAGTGTATTTACCAACTGGCTTGAACACCCACGGATGCAGAACGTGAATACTTTTCTTCCGAATCGGTTGTACCGGTGATACAAAACAAATGTAAAAGACGAAAACATTTTAATAAAACGTCACACAAGTATTTCTTGATGGCCAACTGAAAGCGCTGTGCGATAGAGCATGCAAAGCCGACATGAAGGATTCTACATATCAGGAAAATTTCTACACTGCATGAACTTCATTGCGAATCGTGCGTTTCAGTGATTGTAAGTTGCCTTTTTCTGTTAGGCTGTTCCAGACGTTGTAGAACTCCAGAAAGAAGAACGCTATACCAATTTCCGCCCAACAGCAACATTTTAGGGAGACGAATCATATTTCTTGCTATGAAACTCCACGTTCAACTCCCAGAAGAGATTCTTTGGGCAGATTTTTTTTTCAAGTTTCGCGTCTAATCACACGAAAGAAGAAATTACAACAAATAAGAGAAAACAGGTATGATGCATGTTATGGGGCTAAAAATGTTATGCTAGATATCGGTGTTTTGCAATACTTTTTGGTTCTTATAATCATTCAGCGCTGTGTTGCAGCTAAGGTTATCGTTTTGCTCTTCACGTTGAGAGAGTTTTGTGTACTGCACTTCCATAAAAATCCCATTTTGAAGCCTGAGTATCGCCCCGCCGCGGTGGTCTAGTGGCTAAAGTACTCGGCTGCTGACCCGCAGGTCGCGGGTTCGATTCCTGGCTGTAGCGGCTGCATTTCCGATGGAGGCGGAAATGTTGTAGGCCCGTGTGCTCAGATTGTAGGCCCGTGTGCTCAGACGTTAAAAAACCCCAGGTGGTCGAAATTTCCGAAGCCCTCCACTACGGCGTCTCTCATAATCATATGGTGGTTTTGGGACGTTAAACCCCACAAATCAATCAAGCCTGAGCATTCGTCAAATAAAAAGATGCACTTCTCTGGCAGTTGTGCTATGCCTACGGAATTATTCCTACGCCTGTAAAAGTAACGTCTTAAGTATGTCGGGAGTTGTACTTCAATGATATAAAGTTGACTGGCTTGCACAAAAATATGCCCAATCAAGAGTCTTGGTAGCCTAATTTTGGGTACCTCAGAGAATTCACGCTAAATTGCAGTCTTCCGGCGGATTGCACCCAGGAGGAGGAAAGTATGCTTTTGTAAATAAACAGTGCTTCAGCAACCGAAAGAAAAACCTGCCATAATTCGGTATTCCGTACTCCTTCTTTCTAGTTATTTCTTATTGTCTCGTTTCAGGCTACGCGTCTGACCGCATAAAGATACTTTGTCAGAAGTTAAGGCAATATTTGTTGTTGTTGTTGTTTTCAACCACAGCCTGCATACTGGCGGTTCCCGGTACAGATTTTCACGCCCTCCTCTTTTCGTTCTGCCAATCATCACCTCCGTCGGTCACAAAACCGCAGGATTCATGCGCAATAGCTGCTGCCTCCCTGTTCCGTGGGGCTGTGTATATGCACCTCCGAGTAACACGCGTTCTTGAAGACCGACGCGGCACAGACGAGAACGCCAGGAGGAAAAAACACTCGAAGTGGGCCTTCCTTCTCCTCTGCCAGTGCCACCATCCGCGCACCTTGACACTGACGGATGCGGTCAGAGGTGCCCTAACAGCCGGGCCAGTTACCGCACTCCTTCCCGATACTTAAATTGCGCCGAGCGACTGCATGCGACCGTTCGCATGACTGCTCGGCTGTCTCTGCAGCCTGCCGCACCGGTGCGTGTGTGGATGCGAGACGCGGGATGAGCACGCCTGTTCGCCCAGTGCGCACACAGTGCGAAAGCGAAGCAATTATGAGGCGCACGCAATGCGAAAGACCGTCCGGAGGAAGGGTGCACTCAGATATGCCGGCGAATGCACGTGTGTGACGGCCTGCGGGTCAGCATTTCTTCAACCGGCCAGTTGCTCTGGCTGCGGAGACGCTTTAAGCGTGGCAGTCAGTTGCTCATATATTGAAGTGGGAAGGGAGGTTAATTAGAAATTCTCCGAAGTTTCTTTCTGCACCATGCATGTGCACGCTGGATGCTCAGAACGGGTGCACCTAATAGGCGTTTTTCTGGCGAAGGTGCGGGGTACCCCCACTCTGAAGTTGTGACTGCAATTAATGTCCAGGAAAACCGCATTGCCAATTAAACACTTGGCGTCATGTTAGAAACTGAAGCTGAAATAATTATACAATGTGAAAAAGGAGTTCTCAAATAATATTCTAAAGAAAAGGGTTTTCAGTGGTCTCTGAAATATCTTGTCAAAAGCTGTAGATTACCCTGTGAAACAATTAAAGCTGGACGCGTTTGGTCCTGTGGCCAAATCGTTAACTACTTTTTCGAAACACACCCTAGATCATCCCCAGTTTGAGGCGAAAGCCTTGATAAGAATTAAGATTTCACGTCCCAAAACTGTGGCGTGATTATAAGGGGTGTGGTGGTGGAGGGCTCGGGAAATTTCATACTTCTGGTGTTTTTTAACATGCACCCACATCTAAATATATGGGCCTTTTCCGTTTTGTACCCATAGAAATGCAACTACCGTGGCCGGGATTCGATACTGCGATCTTCGGTTCAACAGTCGAGCGCCATACCCACTATATCGACCACCACCGAGAATAAGGTGGAATCCTTAAGTGTTTAGTCAGGCGCTGACCATAAGTGAAGCATACCAGGCGACAGAAAGTGGCCCCCAAAACCAACTTAAACTTCTCCGAGCGAACGCCGTGAGGAGGGAGAACGGTGTGTTAGGATTGTCGTGACGTCACTAATTCTGGCAATCTGTGACGTCACGACTATCCTAACACACCGACAATCCGCAACACACAGATTGCCAAAATTAGTGACGTCGCAAGACTTGACTTGACGCCTTTCCTTGATCGAATGCTGGCTGATTATGAATGTTGTGCACCAGCACGTGCGGAGCTGAAAGCTTCGATGGTTTCAAGCACTTGGGAGAGGAACAACGCAATCGACTAAAAATATCAATTTAATGCGTATTTGCCCCGCTGCACTTGCCCCGCCGTGGTAGTCTAGTGGCTAAGGTACTCGGCTGCTAACCCGAGTGTCGCGGGATGAAATACCGGCTGTGACGGCTGCATTTTTGATGGAGGCCAAAGTGCTTTATAGACCCGCGTGCGCAGATTTGGGTGCATGTTAAAGAGCGCCAGAAAATCGAAATTGCAGAAGAATTCCACTATGACGAGCTCATAATCATATCTTGGTCCAGAGGCGTAAAAACCCAGATTCATTACTATAAATAGTGAGCTGGAAACAAACTGCTATCTTATCTAATGCCGTGCCACACGCAGAACAAGAAAAAGAGAACAAATATGATATTTGTTTACAAGGTGATGCTGCAAATGTTAACAGATCGTGTTGGCCCGTAATTGTAATCGACCATAGCACTGAGCTATCAGTTGCTGTAGTCACTAAGTATCGAGATTTAAAACTGGCCCTAAATTGGACGTATGTATAGTTCCCGAGCAAGTTGGCCTTTCTGACTATTGACATTGGAAACTTATTTGGTAGACAACAGCATGTCAGTCGATTCAAGAGCTTATCGATACCATCAATTGTCTACGGTGCAAGCTCTCGAGTTTGCAGTCAGCTTTATTCCAGGCGTCATTGGAATGCATATTTTGTAATGACACTGAATAAATGAGGAAGAGGCTTTAAACCATGCTGTCCCGCCGTCAGGCACTGACAGTTTCCGAAGACGTCGACGTTCGTCAAACGGGCAGGCGTCTCTCAGACTGACCGTGACGGCTCTTGCGCGGCGTCTCATCATCTCGCACTCCCGAGTCCACGCGGCGTACCAGGTCTCGGAAGGGACAACAGCGAGTCGAAGGGAATGCCTTGACGCGCACTGCCCGGCTTGCATCGTCTCCCGGCTCATGTGCGTGTGCGCCTTCAGGCTCTTGAAAAGAGCAGAGAGAGATATGGAAAGATGATGGATGGAGGGCCCCTTTGTGACGGCGACCGTTGTTGCCGCTTGGATGGTCGTGGGGATGTGCGCAGCTTTCCGGGAGCCTCTTCCGAGCTTTGCGTTCTGCTTCTTCCGTCCTTTTATTGCTTTCTTACGTTTGTTTCCTTGCTTCTTTGTCGCCCATCGGTGGTTCGCTCGATTATTCCTTCCCATCATATCGTGGTCGAGTGCTGTGCGGATTCCAGCCCGATAAGAGGAGGGGATCCCCGGTGTGGTCTCCCCTGTTTTGGTTCGAGCGCGCAAGTAATTATTCTCTCTAGAGGCTCTCATGCACGAGGTGGGTAGAAAAGAGAGAGAGAGGACAAGGTCTGGAGGGCTGGTGGATTTTCGGCCCGCACAGTGCCTCTACCAAACATGATACGCTTCATTTTGGGAAGATTATCGCGCGCCCCCGTGGGCCGGCCGCACCGCGCCACTCTGTCGGCCGCTTTCTGTTCGAGAGATGCGCGCGCGAGCGTTCCGACTTGGCAGCGGGAGTGGAGGCGCTCTTCTTTCAGTTCCGCAGGCCACTTTGCCGCTAGCATTACTACCCGTTAGAAGAAATGACGTGCGTAGTGTCGTATCATGCATCCCGCGTGGTTTTGAAATGCTCATGCCTAAAGAGGAATTCTAGAAGTCGGCTAGCTATTTGTAACCGATCGGTTGGCCTCAGTCAGCCTCCCCTGGCTGTTTTCGTTTGACGCATAGAGGGTAAGAGACACTGACAGACTTCTTATATTTATCTATTTGATCGTGGTTAATGCTCAAAATACCTGTAATTATTATGGTTTTATTCAATATTTTTTGAATAATTAGTGCAATCTAATTCCCGGCAGATATGCGCGATGGCACAGTTATGTTGCGCGAGCCGGAAACTTTTTGAGGCGGAGCACCAGAAGTGAACGACAACGCTGTAGCTTAAGAGTCCCCATAATATCACCTATCTGTCATATATTGTTGAGAAACGACGGACCGATCCCACCGCTGCCACCACTGTTGCGTAGCGTATGTTTATCAGCTCGCGACTACTTCTGCGCAGAGCCGATAAGACGAGCGGACGAGACGACGGTGAGTTAAACAAGGTTTATGTACAGCATATATATACAGAGGCGTTACAATTTCGGCACTGGGGCCGACAGAGACTCGAAGAGCCGAGCTCTCCTCTCTAACACATAGGTCAGCCTTTCGCCTAAGACCGCTGACTCACACACATGTCGGGCCTCCGACACGGGGACTCCTCTCCTAGGACCTCCGATCTCGACGCGCCGCAGGGCTTCTTTTATTTACACCGGGTCCAACCAAAAGGTCCAATCAGAAGCGCCGCTGGTCGTCGGGCAGATTCCGCCAATGGGGGTCGCCGCGCCATGCGTCAGGCCACCAGACACGCGGACGCCGGCTCGCTGTCACGCGCGCAGCTGACTCACTGCACGTGGGCCAGAGGGGCGCCGCGCGTGTTCACGCCGTCGAGGTGATCGCGCCAGGCCGACTGCGGGCTGGCCTTGACCCAGATTGCCTTTTTCAGAGGCACGGTCGTTTGACGAGGAGTCGCTGGCATAACAGCACCCCCGCCGCCAGACAATGCACCGGAAAGACGAGCTGCTTCCACGGGGCTCGGATGTCAGGTGCGCTCGTTCGCCAGGTCCCTCCAGGTTCGCCTCCCGGGCCATGGGGAGAATACAGCTCCAGACTGTTCCGGGAACACATCCCATTTTTGACGACGGATCCCAGCTCCACTGGCTTGTCGCCACAACTTGCTGACCAGCTTCACTCGTCTCTTCTGACCATCTTCGGTTTCAGCACTTGTCGATGGTTCTGCAACTTGCCAAGAACGGATCGACAACAGACAACACACGACACACGCAAGTGCCTTCGGTCACCCGACAGAACACCAGACAAAGTATAGTACAACATATACCTATCTACGTGTCTATCGGAATTTTGTTCCCTCTACATCAAGAGGCACATGTGGGACACAAGACTCTTAAAATGACAACTCAATTTTTTTTCCACGTACAACAACGTAACGAATTAGAATACCACAAAGTTGGCCCCTTGAGATCACTCTGAACGAGAGCGCTCAGCCCAGGTCGTGATGAGGTCAAAATTTTGCCCCGAATCGCCAGCCAGAAACCGAAAGGTTGAGAAGGTACTAACTAAACGCACTGCTCAATGCACCTGCATTAACGTTTAGCCTTCCTTTTTTTGTAGCGAACGTCAAAGTTGCGCTGTGGAGCAACATGCTCCACCTCAGTAACCGGCCACTTTTAGGCGACGATACCTATGCGGCACCAAGAGCGGCTCACACTTTCGACGTTGCACAGGGGAACAACGATACGGCTTGCTACTGATTGACTCCTCACCGCTTAGCTCGATATCGTGTTCGATCACCGTCGTGTCTCCGGGACGGTCCGACAACACATACCCAAACTCGGAAACAATCTTTCTCAGGTCCTCTTTCTCAGGTCCTCCTTCACTTAAGCTAGGCTCTAGGTTTATCTGCTCCCGGATTACTTTCGATCCCCCTTCAATTACCTCACTAGAACTCAAACTTTCTGCTTCCTCTTCCTCTGAAGCATTCAACAACAGATTTACGGCCGCTTGATGTTGAACATTGGGTTTCATCAAGTTGTAAATTTTGTTCTGCCGCCTTCCTAATTTCACCTCATAATTTGTATCGGGAAGCTTCGATATTACATTGGCAGGCCCTTCCCAATCAACCTCAAGCTTGTTCCTTTTGGGTGGCTGCAGCCGCATTACCTGATTATCAACTTCAAAAGCACGCTTCTTCCCCGATTTCTCGTAGTGCTCCTTCGACAGCACTTTTGCCGCGTTTTTCTGGCTTTCCACTAGCGCTTCAATTTGGCTTTCCACTAGCGCTTCAATCGAGAGATCCTCACGCTGCTTTCGAATGAGCGTCTCTCGATCAACTCTCGGCAGCTCACTCCAACTTTCCGCTACAGGCGAGAGCATTGCAGCCCTCTCCCTCTGATCCAATGGCGCCACGTCGTCTCCCCCAGCGCATACCGCGCCGGCCGCTCCCGCGACGCGCCGCTCGCGTGACTGCTCACATGACTCATGCGGAAAGTTTTCTTTCTGGGGTTCCGTCGACCCGCCGACAAGGTCACTTGAGAGTTCACCGCATGGAACCGGGTCCAGCTTCCGCGAAAGCTTTCGCACTTGCGATCGCGTGAGGGCCATGCACGCAAAGTTGGGAAAGAACGATTTGCCCTGCTCTTTGAGAAGCTGCTCCGAGTTGTTGGAGAAAAGATAAGGAAAACGATCGTTCAGCGCGGCAGACACAGCCGCTTCGGTGCGAAGCTTACCGAACGGGCCTTCAATGACAACCGCGGCGATCGGTAAGCGAACACTCTGCTCCTCGGCGACTTGCCTGATCCACGCGCATTCTCCTGTAAAGTCATCCGGAGACACCAATGAAGGATGGACAACGTCCATGGTTGCCGCTGAGTCTCTAAGTGCTCGGCACGTTTTCTCATTGACCCTAATTTCTTGGAGATACGGCTCCAACAACCGAATGTTTTTTTCTGATTCTCGGATCGTTGCGAAGGCAAACTTTTCCTGACAGTTTCTCGCGATGTGCCCTTCCTTTTTACAGTTGTAGCAGATTAGCGGCTTCCGTTTGTTTTCCGATTCAAATGCCTGTGTGGTAGAAACCTCACTCGATTTCTCCGCTTCTGTTTGCCCTTCCCCTACACTGTCCTTCGTAAGAGACGGGTCCTTCTTGAAATTACGGTGCGGAGCGGGTCTCCGTTGATCAGGTTTCTTTGAAAAGCCCTCTTTTCTCTCATCCTTTTCAACGCGCACTGCCCTGCTATGCAACTTTCGGCGAGTATAATACTCCTCAGCTAACTCAGCTGCCTTATTTAACTGTACTTCCCCAAGTCTGTCCTGCAGCCAAAGTCTGACATTATCCTCGATGCAGCGGTAGAATTGCTCCAATGCAACGCATTCCACCACTTTATCGCGATCATCATAAACACCTTCGCCCTTGAGCCATTCAATTAAATCGGCTTTAAGACGAAACGCGAAGTCAACGTGTGACTCATTCCCCTTTTCAGCATACCGGAACCTTTGCCTGAAAGCCTCCGGTGACAACTTATAACGTCTCAAGAGCACTTCCTTAACCTCGTCATAGCTCTCAAACGCTTCCCTCGACAAGCAAGTTATCGCGTCGGACACTTCGCCGGGAAGAAGAGCTAGCAGGTTCCGCGCCCAAAGAGACCGCTCCAAAGCGTTTCGCTCACAGACGTGTTCAAACTTGACGAGATACTTCGCCATGTCCTCGCCTACTACGAACGGTGGCAGTTGGTCCCGAATTCTAAAACCGCTTACCTGAATCGTCGGAGAAGCTACGCTAGGCGCCTGCGAACACTGTAGGATTGCCAATTCTATTCGTTTCAACTCAAGGCGCTCTTGTCTCTCGGCCTCCTCGCGACGTTCGCGCCTTTCAGCTTCTTCACGTTCGCGAGCTTCTACTTCTCGCCTTTCAGCCTCCTCACGGCGTGCTTTGATATCCACCCAGGCCTCATCGACTTCCTCCGCCGACACTCCCTCATCCTTCATAATCTCAAGGATCGCTTGCTTTCGTTTCGCACGGCCCAAAGTAATGCCGAGTTCCTCACAAATTTCGATGAGTTCCTTCACTTTAAGGTTCTCCATCGTTCACACTAGCCTCTTGCTGTTTTCCCCTGTTAAGAATCTACTTGCCGTACCCACTATAAGCCTACTAGCAAGACGCGCAAGCAATTTCTCACACTCCCGTGTTTACCCCCTCCGCATTAACTTTGGTTTCAAAGCACTTCGACTTTGCTTGAAACGATCAAAGCTCACTCTAATGCTTCACACAGCCCTTCTCTAAACTACTACAACCTGAGCTAGAGTAGTCTGGTGAACTGAGGGGAAAACATCAGGCACTCACCGCATCGATGTCGCTGACGCCGGCCGATCCCGCAGCTGCCAACCACTGTTGAGAAACGACGGACCGATCCCACCGCTGCCACCACTGTTGCGTAGCGTATGTTTATCAGCTCGCGACTACTTCTGCGCAGAGCCGATAAGACGAGCGGACGAGACGACGGTGAGTTAAACAAGGTTTATGTACAGCATATATATACAGAGGCGTTACAATTTCGGCACTGGGGCCGACAGAGACTCGAAGAGCCGAGCTCTCCTCTCTAACACATAGGTCAGCCTTTCGCCTAAGACCGCTGACTCACACACACGTCGGGCCTCCGACACGGGGACTCCTCTCCTAGGACCTCCGATCTCGACGCGCCGCAGGGCTTCTTTTATTTACACCGGGTCCAACCAAAAGGTCTAATCAGAAGCGCCGCTGGTCGTCGGGCAGATTCCGCCAATGGGGGTCGCCGCGCCATGCGTCAGGCCACCAGACACGCGGACGCCGGCTCGCTGTCACGCGCGCAGCTGACTCACTGCACGTGGGCCAGAGGGGCGCCGCGCGTGTTCACGCCGTCGAGGTGATCGCGCCAGGCCGACTGCGGGCTGGCCTTGACCCAGATTGCCTTTTTCAGAGGCACGGTCGTTTGACGAGGACTCGCTGGCATAACAATATGCAACATTCCTTGTTTATTGACGCCATATAAAATTGTAATTCAGCACGTTCTAAAAAAAGCCAGAGTGAAACCCGACAAAAACACTTTCTCATATTTAATGACCAATCTTTAGAATGCCGCACCTATACGCATTTAAAACCGAATGACAGCCAGTGCAACCACATTTTCAATATTTGACACCACGTGCCACGTTCAGAGCAAAATAAGATCTAAGTACAAACTATCAGGTTAATAAATAGATTTTTTCAGCTTTCCAGCTGAACGTTTCATGGCTTTTCATATTAAATTTTATGAGCTGATAGAGCCTTTGCGCAGGTTAAACTTTTTAGTGATATACGTCGTGCTAGATATCTATCGTGTCAGTTGCAATCACACTCCTAGCACAAGTCCCTCGTCTGCTCTTTTAGATCCCAAAGAGCTTATGAACAAGCACTGTCCTCGGTGGCACCGTATAGCCAGCCGCCGCTGATGATAACGCTCATCATCATCATCATCATCATCATCATCATCATCGTCGTCGTCGTCGTCGTCGTCACCGCCGTTGTCGTCGTCATCATCATCATCATCGTCGTCATCATCATCATCATCATCATCAGCCTGACTACATTAACTGCAGGACAAAGGCCTCTCCCATGTTTTGCCAGTCAACTTGGTCCCTATGCTTGCTGCCGCCCGTTTATACCCACAAAATTCCTAATCTCATCTGCCCACCCAACTTTCTGTCTCCCCATCAACCATGCATATCCAGTCAGTCACTCTTAATGACCAGTGGTTATGCTGCCTACGTGGTACGTGCCTAGCCCAAATCCATTTCTTCTTCTTGATTTCAACTATAATATTCTAAACCCCAGTTTCTTCCCTGACCAAAGATGAAAAACAAGTGTGTTCGAGACCACACATTACCCGTCTGTCGTCGCGGCACAGCACATTCAATGTACCCACTATGCTCTATGATGATGCCGATTATGCTTCATGCCAACAATGAAGATGATGAAAATGATAATCACAGGCAACGACTGGCTTGGGCTGTAGATCACGTCTCAATATGCTCTGCGATGCATTTCTTATAACTGGAAACAATAATTATCGGAAAAGATGCACAGGCCTCACCTTTTCCAACTTCAAGCTAGATCTGATACCACAAAGCAGTAATAACGAAGACAAAATGAATGTGATAGTCAACACAGCATACAAATTATTACCAATAAACCCTGTATGTAACGGTGCACTGCTTTGTCACTCATTTACATTCGTCAGTGGTCAATGTCCCGGGTAATTTTATGGTAACACGTACCAAACGACCCCACTGCTTCGCCCACTCACTATCATTCACTTCGTGGATATGCCGTGATTGTTTCGGAAAAAGGCCTACGCAGGCGTAATGTCGATGCAAATTCAGTTGCAGTTGCAGTGCTGGCTATCTCATTTCAGAACAAAGCTAGTAAACATTACAATGCACTGTGATACAGGCGTAATGTCGGGTTAACATGAACTGTGGTTCCGGTGCTGGGTCCGCTTTTATAGCAGTCTATATAATAAACAGAAATTCGTTTCTATATTCCCATATTCAGCGAGCTCTATTCAAGTGCTGCTCGACCCCGAAGCGATGCGCTAACGCAAGTTACGTATGATATTCTCATCATCGTATACCACACAGTTCACTTTAAGGTTAGTGCTAAAGTTACGTCAGACCACAAGTTACCTTTCAAACGCCAGTATAGTCGATGCTCCTGGTAACCCCATGATGTGCTGCACTTACAAAAACAAAATGTAGCCCTAATAGAAGCACACAGATGCACCTCGTAACCCTTGGCTCAAAGCCACAAAATGCATCATAAAGAATTACTCACAAGCTGCTGGCAATTCACGCAATCTGCCCTTGAAGCATTGGTTTGCAGCTGCTCAATGTTTTCTACTAAATGTAGAGAGTTAATATATTTGACTCAGTGAAATACTGGCTTAGCAATTTCTTCCAGAACAGCAAAAGCCATATATGTATATAAATTAGTTCTCATGTTCTAAACTACAACTGTTTTTCAAGTGAGCCGACACCCATGAAGGATGTCTATAAAAGGTCAACCAATGCCATATAAGGGATGTGCGATCACGAACCAGCATAAGAACATGTAGAGGAGATTTTCGGTTCCCCTAGTTTCATGTTTGCAAAGCTGTCAGTTGAGTGCATTTGCTTTCTGGCATTAACTGCTACACGGGCCACCCACGGGAAATGCGATCAAAGTTGCGATCTAGTAACCTCAAGCAACATTAGGCTGTACCATGTAAGGGCGTTGCAGCCTCGCCAGAATCGTCTTGTAAGACTGCAATAGGCATGCGCAGTGATAAGAAGCGGTGCTCTAACAACTATAATTCAGGCTCATAACGACCTTTATTGCGCAAGTATGTGCTATAAAAGGCTTAACTCTTGTCTCAGGGGACTTGTGTGTATAGCTGCTGGAGCGTTCAAAACGACCAGACAGAGGGTTCCGTTATATCGTGAAACTGCAGCGTCACCAGAATACGGTCACGATTACGAAAAGAAATAAGAAACAATAATAATGGGAGGTATCCTAGCATTGAAGGCAATGGGTTCATGGATCAACTAGTTACGATATGAAGGCACCGAGGGTCCGCGACGGCAGTACAGTGGTTAAGACGCTCCGTTGTTGACCCGAAAGCGGTGGTTTTGACCCAGCAGTGGTGGTCGCAGTTCGATGAAGACTAAATGTTACCCGTGTACTGCGTAGTGTCCGTGTACGTTAAAACACCAGATAGCCCAGATATTAGGGCCATCCGTTACAACATGTCTGAACATTATATCGCTGTTTCAACAAATGAAAATTCAAATACAAGGGAGGTGAAAACGTTCGGTACCTCATCGAAAGCGCGAATTGGCAGTCGGCGTCAGCGGCAGCGTAAACTCGAATGAAGTCGAAAAAATCACGAGATGTCATCCCCAAATAACGTACCGTGACGTCACAGATTTGTGATGTCATAACGTGATGCTACATGACGATGTAATCGCATGTGATCGTCGTATGGTCGAAATGGTGTCAGTCACGGAGGCCAGTGCAACGCCAGGTGAGTTGCAAAAAGCTTGTAATTCCTCCTATGACGGAGGCAATGCGAAACCACCTTAGGGGCAAACACTTTTCGCAGGTGGGGAGGGGGGAGGGTAAATTTATTGACGGTGAAGAATAAAAACAATGTTGTTGTCACCAATGAGCCGTCTTAGGTGAAAACATGAAGAGCACCGAGTTTTTTAAGCGCTCCAAAAGGCCACTCACTCATTAGTGTCTCAACTCACGCATTTAACAAATCCTTCCAGTCATCAGCTATTGCACATTGGAACAGTCTTCCTGAATACATATGTTGTTGAAAAGCACAGCCCATTCAAACTTAGAGTGTTGCTGTCCTCTTTTTTAGCTCACTCTCGCACATACCAGTTCTTTGACAAAGCTTCTTTTTTTCAATAAAGTGTTTTGTTATTATTTACCTTGTTTCATTTCATTATTTCTATTTCTTAATTAAAAATTTTTTTTCATGTTCACGTCTTGCAACCAGCCGCGCGTAATAGATGTAGATAGATGACGCCTCTATAGGTTAATGCTATTAAGACGAAGACATCAATAAAGATTAAGTCTAATGTTAACATTTCGCCACTAAGGGCAGCACCTTCCAATTAAAACAAAAGGCACAACATTATATAGCTTGTTTTTTCACGGTGACGCAAAGTCTGTAGAGTCTGTATGAGTTAGCCTTATGGTGCCTGCAAGCAGCTCAAAATTATCTCACCGAAGGTCTCTCGAATGAACAGAATAACGAAAAAAAAAAACAGGCGCTTCCAGCAGTTCAGATTGATGTTTTCTAGAAGAAAGTCGGTATTTGACTTTGTTTAGGGCTGTGATGCTTGTTGTCTGGTAAGGACTCAAGGAATAATCATGAAAGTTATTGCAGTTTTCATTCAACTCAAAAAACGGGTAGAAGACAAAAGTGTTTAAAGGGAGCAATTAATGAGGAGTAGGAATTTTTCCGACACACACACGCGTGCGCACAATATATATCGGATGGGATTGTTATCTTCTACCGATCAGAGACTATACACGTGTATCGCTGTTCAACATCATCCTATTATTGTGTTTCACAAGAGAGAGAGGGAGAGAAAAAGGAAAGGCCGGGAGTTTAACCATATATTAACATCTGGTTTGCTACCCAGCGCTGGGGGCCGGGAAATAGGGGCAAGAAAGAGAGGGTAGATAGAAAAAAAAAAACGCACGTGCACTCATGTGAAAACGAGAACACCCCCTGGTAGGGCGTCCTAGCTACAACCGTTCAATAAGGCCGGTCGATCGCAAAATGTTTAAACATTTCTTTGTTCTAAAATATCGACAGAATAAATGATGATAAGGGGGCGAAGCTCTAGAGGGTGAGATCATCGGTAACGTGTAACTCTCCCGTGAAAAGTCAGCCCATTACATCTTTAGAAAGGCGTAGAACTGTGCGTATATTATACAAGTCAACTTTTATTTTGTTCTCGTTTGTTTGTTGTTTCGCCCTTTTTACATTTCTTCGTTGCCATGGCAGCTGGATTGCGAGCTTCCTTCATTATTACGGCTTTATGGTCCGTGAAATGAACCGAGAGAGGTTCTTGTACTGGCTGTAGTGGGAAGTTGCAAACACTAAGTCCATGTACGTCCCTCGGATCGTGGTAGGTTACTTGTCATATTATTTGAGTGCGTATTTGGAAAGCATGTGTTGCACGAGGCAGTAATCGGCAATGAAGTCCATCCGGCGGCGCGTACATCCGGTCGTGCGTCCATGCGTCTGTATGTATGTATGTATGTATGTATGTATGTATGTATGTATGTATGTATGTATGTATGTATGTATGTATGTATGTATGTATGTATGTATGTATGTATGTATGTATGTATGTATGTATGTATGTATGTATGTATGTATGTATGTATGTATGTATGTATGTGTGTATGTATGTATGTGTGTATGTGTGTGTGTATGTATGTATGTATGTATGTATGTATGTATGTATGTATGTATGTATGTATGTATGTATGTATGTATGTGTGTGTGTGTGTGTGTGTGTGTGTTTGTGTGTGTGTGTGTGTGTGTGTGTGTGCGTGTGTGTCACTCACACTAGCGACACCTACTGATTGAGTCCTACAACTAGATGGTTACGAACTGGTCACAAAAGGCATGCAAGGACAGACCCACGGGTTTAGGAGCGGCGCCCCTAAAAGGCCGGTGTGTTGCAATAATAAAATATAAAACCTACAGTCCACATATTGCCTTTAAAGGCGTTAAGTCTTTGGACCATACATTAAATGGGTTGGAGGTAATTATGGTCTATTAAGCTAACATAGATTATGTGGTTGCAAATTTCGCCTCTAAAACAACAACATAGAAAATTAAACTAAAGATTAACTGGCAAAGACAAATGTTTATTCTGTTGTATCTACGCACTAGGCAGCACAGCGATAACAAGGAAGCATTAAAACTACTGAACGATAATTGCTTCTGTTTACTTAAAAGCATCCGTAAATAACGCATGATGCATAGCGATGACATAAACAAGGAAACGCATCTTGGTGGCGCGTCACGCTGTGGCGACATCATTTCGTTGGGAATTCTCAGAAACACTTCTCGTGGCACCATTGATTACGTTGGCCATTATTATTGTCGGCAATTACTACTAATAAGATCCTTCGCGTGTATGACATTGTCCTTACGAAACACCTCTTTCGAGACTTTTTGTTTAGATGCAAGTGGAGAGAGAACCATAAGCTTAAGGCACTTACACATTTAAGGCAAAAGCCTCATCCGTCTTATATGAAGTTTCCATCGACGAAAAGACGTCGTATGAGAGAAAATGTCACGTGTCTATCGACGAACCTCGGGGAGGGGAGTGCGCGAGTGGCGTGCTCACTTCGTCGTCACGGTGCATGCGTGAATAAAAAAATTAAAACAAAAGTTTTGGCAATTTTCATGCTCTTCAAACACAAGAAAGCTAAAGTTTTGCTACACTCGTGTAATACGAGATGAGCTTCCAATGAGCCGTGGATACGTGTGCATTTGAATGGGTTTATTTGAACGCGGATGTGAGCACCCAATCATGTTGTGCATGCGTTTGCAGCATCCACTCATCATTCCCGTTGCTGTCAAGCTTCTCACTTTTGCAGTTAGGACGCCCTTGTTTTCGATATCGTTCTCGTGAAGAGGAAGAAAAAAATGGCAGCATATCCACGGAGTGAATGATGGAAAGTGGGGCGAAGCATCTGTCCGTCCATTCGTTCTTGCTTCCGTCCGTCCATGCGTGCGTCTGTGTGGCCGCCCGTGCGTCCATCCGCCCGTCCGTGCATGCGTCTGTTCGTGCATCCGCACGTCCATCTGTGCATCCGTCCCTGCGTTCATCCATGCATCCGCTCCTGCGTCCGTCCATGCGTCCATCCGTCCGTGTAGCCATCCATGCGTTCGTCTATGCATCTGCCTGTGTGTCCGTTCGTTCACCTATTCAACGCTCCAAGTACTACCATCTCACATCTTTTCATCACATATTCCTCATATAGAAGCACCGTCATCAAGCCGACATTCCAAAGACTAAACGAGAGGAGGCACACGCACACTTTCTTACGGCTTGCGCTTCGTGTCTACTTCCCACCTTTAACCACCTCGAGTTCATGGTATATACTAGTTCACTGTATTCATGGCACTGCGGCCCAACGCTCGCTAAACATTTCTAAAACTAAGGAGGTTACACCCAGTGAGTATAACGTAGCAACCTTTTCTTGTGAGATAGTGCTCAATGTACATGCCAATGGCTGCTGAGGGGTAATGAGAGACAGGAGAATTCGGCTTTTAGTTAACGCGCACGCTGCGATTTCTTAATTGTTCAACAACGCACAGAAGAATTCCTCCACCGGCACCACCTTTGAGGTCAAAATCTAACACTGGTTACACACTACGACTACTACTACTACTACGAGGTACGAACGGGTGCCACTTTAAGGAGCTTCGCCCCTAAAAAAAAAAAAAAACATCATTCCCGCTAAAAGGAACCATGTGTGGTTGCGATGCAGCGGGGGATATGATTCGCTTGAGCGGGAGATTGTGCAATTTATTGAGAGGACGAATGATAATGTATTCAGAATGCATAAGAGAAGAGAGAGAGAAACGCTTGCGCTGACTCTTGAGCTGGCGTTAACGCTGATTCTGGCGGTGGCGTTGACGCTATAGAGCTCATCGCGGCGTTGCGCGGAAGAAAATGAGGCACGCACACTACATCATTTTATACCGCGCTACTACCGTGGCGCCCCCACGCGGTATGTAGCTGTCGCACCACCTGTCGTGGGCGCCGCTCCATATAGAGTAGAAGATTTTTAGACTAGAGAGACGCGTAGCGTTGGAGAGGAGAAAGAGAGAGGGAGAGGACGCACATGCGCTTTGCGGGTGTGTACGCCACGAGACGCACGAGAAAAGCCCCCGCCTTAAACTGGTTCACCTCACAAACGAGCCGTGACACGCACTTCTTCCGCGGTGGTGTGCACTATAGTCTTCGCGTCTTCGCAACGCTGTCGCGCCATCAAGCGGATGTCAGAGGAACCCCCTGAAGAAGGGTTAGCGGGCGATTAACTGTAGATGCTGCTTGTCCGCATGTGCTTAACGCAGTTGTATGATGCAATTGTAAAGAACATTGAGACTCTAGATTTGTCATGCATTAGTAAACAAAGATGACCATCTGTGGCACGATCAATCTGATTTTTTCTCGCGAGACTCGCAGCTTCCGTAGGTTAAGAACACTGCTACTCACGCCGATGATAGCCCAAGACGTACTGATCTCAGCGCCACAAAGTTGTCTCAACTCACGCGGCTTACAGCATACAAGCATTTGCTACGTATTGCGCACTCGCTTCTTCTTTTCCCTCTTACCCTTACTTCACTTTCCCGCACTTTACTTCACCATTTTTTACAAAGCTATGCTATACTGATTTTGTCTGACTGACGTCATGCATGGCTATATGCTGTGCTATGCCCTTTCTCTTGCTTTTTTTGTCTCCTCCTCCTCACGTTCACCGCACTCTACCTATCACTCACTTCCCTCTCCCATCTTTTTTCCATAATACCTAAAACGTGATGTGGCATCCGTGATACTAACCTACGACATGAAATGACAACATGACTGCGTGGGCCCCTTAAGCACTACTTGAAAGATACCTACTCATTAAATGGACCTGATAAGACCGCAGTTACTGCTGTAAATAGTGACACAGTGTTCTTTTTGGGTTGGATAAAGTTTTTTTTTGGTCCTTCAAAACACAGATGACTGTGTTGCGGGCAGCTCCCACGTGGGGACTGAGATGACGAGCTCCTCAGCCGCCTCGCGGGCTTGGTGGACAACCCAGAGCTGATCTGCCAAGGACCAGCTGCGGATTGCCGCCTCCCGTCTGGCAGAGGGGATGTTCGATAAATGAGCGAATTTGGTACACTGCCAGAGCATGTGTTTTAATGAAGCTATTTCCCCACAACAGTGTGGGCAAAGAGTACTTGGGTATAGGTCAGAGCACATGATGTGCAATATTTTCAAAGTAGGGTACATCTGCGTTTGCAAAAGCCTAAAAGTAAGTGCTTGGGGCCGAGTTAGATTTTTGTGAGGTGGAGGGAAAATCCTTTTAGACAGGTAGAAATGTTTAGTGAGCTCATTATATGTTGTAAGAATTTCCCGGTTATCCCCTTCACCGGTAGAACGCATCCCCGGGGAGGCGCGGTTGGAGAGGTCTCGCGCCACCTCGTGTGCTGCTTCATTGAGATTGGGAGGGGAATCGTTGATTTGTCCAAGGTGAGCTGGGAACCAACTCAGAAGATGATGCGTTATGTTGTTGCCATGTAGTATTCTCAGCGTTTGTTCTGAGACCGTCCCCTTTGCGAAGGCCCGTACTGCTGCCATGGAATCACTGTAGAAGACTTCAATGTTATCCATCTTGAGTGCTAAGGTGATGGCCACCTGTTCGGCAATGATTGGGTCTTTCGCCCTGACCGTCGCTGAGTTGTCGACACGGCCAGCCCCATCGACCATCACTGCCACAAAAGCTTTTCCATTGACGTAGGAAACCGCTAGCTTTAGCACTATACGTCTAGAGCAGGCGTAACCTCTTTGCTATAGGAAGAACGTTGTGCTCGCAATATTGTAACCCCGCGCACTTAAAATACCTTTTAGAGAGATACGACCCATTCATATATATCTTCCATTAATATCTCCTAGCTCATAATTTAAACAAGCTGTGAGCGACATGTCTGTACAACAGTAAATGGATTTTAATTATTTCTCGGGGAAATGAGAAAGCGAGGTTCGAAGAATATACGAAAGACAGGAAAGCAGCAATCGAAGCATCGAGAGCGGAGAAGTTAGGGAGTGGGGTAAGACGCATGCTCACTCTCACGTAGACACGCTGTGTGGCTATGGCGATGCTGTCAGCGGACGACAGGGCCTCTGCTACTGTAAGCTCTCCGCACCCGTTTCGGGGGAACCCGCGTTACGCACTCTGCCATATAAATGGCCGGCGCCACTTAGCACCCTGCCCGGCCCGCCGGTATACCCACGGTATAGCTGTGGGCTCGGCCGGTGGTGGCGACGCGTCGGCGGCTCGCCTTGCGGCATTTGCCGCCGCCAGTGCGGCCACACCTTGTCGGCTGCGGATCACATAGCGCCGCTTGCGGTGGCGCCACGTCTCCTGCCGCGTCGTACGAAGTCGGCTATTCTTCTATATCTTTATTTTTTTTCGCTTCTGCATTGTTTGATTGCAGGTTCCTTCGAACGAGTTCCTATAGGGCGTATCAATATGGGCTTCCGCGTGCGGCTGTTGCCGGCCGAAGCTCGAGCATTGTTTTCCAAGAGAGATAGGAAGGGTGCCAGGAGCCGTGGTTATTTATGAGCCTATGTTTCTTTGCTGAGGCTTCTTTACAGCGAATTCACGAGAGAATAGCTCTGCTTTTGTGGGGAGCATGTGCTGGTGGGCTATTTCGTTGCACATTATTAGAAAAGCTGAAACGTCACTTAGGTGTTTCAGTTGGTTGAACAACTGATTGATTGATTGGTTGATTGATTGAGGTTAAACATCCCAGAACCACCATGAGATTATGAGAGACGCCATAGTTGAGGGCTCCGTAAATTTCGACCAACTTGGGTTTTTTACGTGCACCTAAGTCTGAGCTCACAGGCCTCGGCATTTTCGCCTCCATCGAAAATGGAGCCGCCGCATCCGGGATTTGATCCCGCGACCTGCGGGTCAGCAGCCGAGTACCTCCTCCACTACCATGGCGGCGGGGCTGGTTGAATAATGTCTAACATGTAGCACCCCATGTAGAAAAGGACAAATAGATACAGTCTACCAAATGATTTATTGAAACCACGCAAATTTGAATTCTGTAACACTGCACGTCGATATTAGCAGTCATGAATGCGTGAGGATGGCAAATTGTTTCATCAATGCCCTATCCACCGAACAAAATCCGGTTATTTCTTGAAAAGGCACACAGATAGATCGTTTATGCCTGTCTCAGCCATGTGTTGCGATCTCTACTTCCAAGATTTCACATGCTCTTTGTCATTTTATTTGCTTAGCACCTTCCTCCTCCCAGAATGGGCTCACACACCTCGGCACATGTCTTGCAGTGACGTTGAACGAGCTTGCTACTGTCATCGTCCAGTGAGAGTGCTCAATTAAAAGCTTACTTGTGCATCTCCTGGTCTTCTTCACAACCTTTTGTTTATCTGTGTTAGAAATGGTGTGCAAATGCGAGTACTTGTGGGGTTCTGGGAAAATCGCGTCAAGCACGAATCTTCCCACCACCCTCTCCATGCCATGCGACACCTGGTTCACACATGGAATCTCCTCCAACTTCACCTCTGTCTCTTCTACATTTACAGCGGTGGTCGCAGCGGGGTGTAAGACTACCTCTAAAACTGTAGCTTCCGAAAAACCTGCACTGTGAAGACGATTCACCTGAAAGAGGAAACTAGCTTTGACCATACAGTGACATGACTTCACAGGATATAGCCTCAGACATGACGCCGATATGCCACCGTTCACAAGCTTTGAGAGACACAGTTCATGTGGTTAACACGCTTCTTTCTCTGCGACACCAAAGTACTCTTTCCTACGTCTAACCTTTACTGTGCCGCTGGTTATGTTATATATTGAGCAGCTGACATGTTGACTTTTCGTCAGAGCTGTCATCAATCTCGTTTCTTCTGACTACACTTAGGTGAATTCCTATGCACCTACAAAGCCTAAAGGATAAGGCAAATGAATGTCGAGCACGCCGAAGATATTTCGCAATAAGCAGGAGCTGAAATCAAAGTTTGATTGGTGATAACCTGAGTACTCGCCCTTGTTGTCCGTTTGATTACTGCCAAGTTCTCGCGAATTCGCGTGTCCTTTCACGCACACTTACTCGGGGCGTCCTCTTTTTGAGAGCACATCGCGAGATGATTGCTTATATCCACCGTGCGCGGCTTTTACCACGTCCGAGGCTCTTGCAATGTTTGCAAGCGGGATAAACAAGCGGCTGCAAACATCGAGGGCTCTCGTCGTACGCGCGTAGCCGAGCCCCAATTAAAGCCAGCACGTACGTGCTCAGCTACGCAGTGCGCGCGGAGAAGGAATAAGCGAGCTGGAGACGGGTGTAACAGAAGGGCCGAGACACGTAAGACCAGCGCATGCACGCGATGATCCGATGATTTCACAGGTGGTCCGCGCGCGGCGGCCGGTAGCCAAGATTTTTTACGGCCCCTAACTCGCATTGTTTCACTATAGGCTCGCACGCGCTTCGGAAACGCGGCGCTCTTAGTGCGTAGAAGAAGCCGAGTGGTCCCGTCTTCCACGCGATGCTTCGTGGTCGGTCCCCGAATGCTGGCCCGAACGATGCTATCTCGCGCGTGAACATACGATACCGAGTGCGAGCCTCGGAGTAATTGAACGCCCTTCTTTTTTTCTCGTTTATTTCCCTACTTCTCTAAAGCCGCATCTTTTATCTGGCTTCCATCGAGTCACGCACTCATGGCACCCTTGCCGCGGTTATCCGCTCCGCCTGGCACGACTTCCCGCCGACATGGCCGCCGGTCTTCATCGCTTCTGGACGCACGGGCTGTGCCATAACAAGCACGCAGCGCCGACGCTTGGCCGAGCGCGCAGCGGCGACCGCCGTATCTTCGCGCTGCTGCACGGAGCGACCGTGCTGTGTGCAGTGCTGGGCGCATTAAATTTCCGAACGAGTTCATTCCCCGTCACCTGTCCATTTCGAGAGCGCTGTTGCACTTCGCTTCATTGAACGCGAGCGCATGAGAGGCGCTTGTTGCGTTACACTCCCTCTCTTTCTCTCTATCTCCCGTTCCACGGCAGCCTCTCACTCTGCTTGTTGCAACTCGGTTAACTTTTTTTGTTTCTTTGCTTCAGTATTGGAGTATGAGCTATTTGTTACGAACGATTCGACCACTCTGCTTCCATCATAAGGGACTCGGCCTCAGTCGCCATATCTCCTAGAGCGGCTTCTTGATCACACCCCAGCCGACTATCGGTCGGCCGACAACGACGCTCCTGTGGTGCTGGCTTACAACAATCATAAGGCTACCACTAGCGTGTATCTTCGTTTCTTGCCCGCGTTTTATGTATCGCATTATTTTTGGGCTAGCTGTATAATAGGTTCTCGCGCTGCCTGCAGCCGGAGCGTGTGAGCAAGGACGTGCCTCTTTAATACCCTCAACGGGAGTAGCGTATACGTGTGACTTGTAGCGCTAGCACCAACGTTAGAGCCTTGTAGTGTGGCTGGTATTAAATATATGAACATAACATGGCAATATAAATGAGAATATAAAAGTTAAGCACATTCGTATAGGGCCCCGCCGCGGTGGTCTTGTGGCTAAGGTACCGAACTGCTGACCCGCAGGTCGCCGCATCAAATCCCGGCTGCGGTGGCTGCATTTCCGATGGAGGCGGAAATGTTATGGGCCCATGTGCTCAGATCTGGGTGCACGTTAAAGAGCCCCAGGGGGTCGAAATATCCGGAGCCCTCCACTATACGGCGTCTCTCATAATCATATGGTGGTTTTGGGAAGTTAAGCCCCACAAATCAATCAATCACATTCATATAGGGTTAATACAGCAGAGGTAATGGTCTCATGATGCTGAAAAAGAAAAAAAAGTGGGGAGGGGGGAAAATGAAGCATTGACAGTGAAGTCATGAAGAACCCTCTATTCGAACGCCATTACAGTTGGCTGACCTAATGTGAGGCTATGGTAGAGTCACTTTTTTCGTTACTGTTGTGGGCGGCGATTTTTCGGATCTCTGCAAGTATTAGATCACAGTAACTAATTTGTTCGATGCACGTTATTATGGAAAATAAATATGCAATCTTCACTAAAAAGTTGAAGACTAAGAGACCAAACTATTTTTGCGTTACCAGCGTGTTACAATGGTTGCGTGGACATGCTTCAGTCAACTCTGGTGTCGTCCGAGAATGTACGAGTCCCAGTGATTATATCCCGTGACGTTAGACGACGGTGCTACGTCTTGCAGCATTGAGTGAGCCTCAAAGTCCCGAAATAGAAAATTTTCAGAGTGCGTTACCTTGCGGATGAAAACGACGCTTCTGCTTGTGGTGTAACGTATGCGACGATATATGACCCCTTCAGCGACTGCTGATGAGTATGTCCTGTTGTATGAATTTCGTAATAAATTAGCAGTTGTCGTGTGATCCCATCTACAGGGTTGACTGAAGTTGGGGTCCCAGTGATAGGCAGTTAAAATGAGACTAGGCACAAAAGACGAAAGGGAGCGATCATATGCTAGCTGCCGCGCTATATAGCGTGCACCTTTTTTAATTACGTGGGATTGAGAATATTAGGTATAGGGCCAAAACGAATACGTTATTTTTTTTCGCACCATTCTTAGCCTTTTGCTGTATATAGGCGTGTGAACTTGACCTGTCGGGAGAAGAGGAGGTGCAATTTAATTTCCTTCCAGGGTAAATGGAACGTGAGCATGCGAAAATTATTGTGTCGTATAGGGAACGGAAATACCTCAGACATAGTATACTGTTGGGAGCACATAGCCAGGGAAAAAAAATACTGGAAAGAGAAAAGGTAGGAGCCACGTCTGCTGTGCTGCGTAGCGCATGTGTGTAGAGTCTCCGGATGCCGGATCCAGAGGCAGGTAGCTTCCTGGCGTGCGCAATTACCGCACCGGCCGTATTAGAGCCCCGCACTGCACATGGAGCCGGCAGGTACAGAAGCGAACCGCGGGACGATGGATGCCCCCGTGGATGTTGCCCCGCGCTTGCTCCCGATTTGTTTTCTCTGCCCTGCTTTGTTGCAGGCGCTATGAAAAAAAAAAGTAGTAATAAAGAAACTGAGTGAAAAAAAAAATGATGTGCGCAAACGAAGGCCGTGCACCTTACCGTGAACTGCACGAAGACCGACCCCCTGTTGATGGAGGCTCAGCCTTTAGCGTGCATTTCAGGGGGTAAGAGGGAGGGGGCGGAGGTGGAGGAGTAGCAGGAGAGGTTGCTCGGGGGTCACGGATCACCGAGTTGGTCCAATTATCTCATTCACGGGGCTCGCGCACAAAGAAAACTGCCCCCGGGGGTGAATCACGTGGGCTTCCGTTGCGACGCTTGAGAAAGTGGATGAGATATATGAAACCTTCTTGGTGGCGCAGCCGCAGGGCCCCGTATGCTCCTCAACCTTTATATTTCGCTTCAGAAGCATGCGCGCGTACCTTGCGTTCACCTTATTTTCCCGCAGATGGAGAAGGGTACGTGTATGGTCCCGTGGTTGCGACCGTGAGCGGCCCTGCGTACGCACCACTATACACGCTAAAGGCGTGATCGTCTCGGCCCCTTCGCCGACGATGCGGGGCTCGAGTTTTCTCAGGCCCGTTCGAAGCGCCCTGGTGAGCTTCTAGGAACATTACCGGCGTACGCGCTCTTGACAGCCAAATTCATCACACTTTTGTTTCTACGCCGCTCCACCACCGCGCTTCATGGGCTGCTGCTGAAAAGCGTGCGGAGGACGCTTGCGGCGTGGGGGGGAGAGATGATTGGAAGGCTTGGCTCGGGCATTGGAACACACCTCGCCCGTGCTGTACTGCCTCTGGGTTCGTGCTGTACCACTCCTTTTTTTTTCTTCCATTTACGTTTTAGCACTAATGTATAAAAGCTTCAAGGACGGTGCTGCCACTCATGGCGGCTTCGATGTTTTCTTTGTTCTTTTTGCTATTGTGTGAAAAGAAATAAAAAGCGTGGTTCTACTTTTCTACTACCCAATTTTATACCCTAAATAGTTCCCGCCACAAACACACCTGTAGCTCACGGTGTACTTAAATTGGAGCTTAGCACAAGATTAACTAAAGTGGCCCATAAAAGATTTGTTAGTATGCATACAGTACACCCTATTGAGCACAGTCTGTTTTTCACACAATTCAGCCACCCGGCCAAGTTGTCTGTCTGTCTGCCAATCGTGTGTCTGCCGCTCATTTGATGCTGTGCATTCCTCAATCGCTCAAAGCTATGTCACACTGATCTATCTCGTCAGTATAGCTATCATAGCTCATGTGGCCAACATCACCCGCATCATGACGGAGGCCGTTTTTGTATTCAGTATCAGCTAAAAATCACAACATATCTGTGGAGTGAATAATGATGAGTGGGGTGAAGCATCCATTTCTCCGTGTGCACGACCGTCCGTGCATGCGTCCATGCGTCTCATCGCATTCCGAAATGCCAATGGCACGCGGGTAACACCGACGAGACGCGAGCCAAGGAATCCGAGCGCAAGCGTTTTTAACGCGCCCACCGCTCTGTCTCGTCCATGCTCCACCAACGATCAGCCACGTACGGCGACTATCCAGGATATTGGGAGGCGTTCACAGCGCACTCCGGCAAGGCGCGTGCAGCAGCCAATCGGAGAGTAGCGGCACTTTGGAGAGTAGCGTCAAAGAAACACCTTCTAGCAAATGAGACGAAAAATGGTCATCCATTTCTTTTGCCTCTTTTTTTTTTTCTGGTCTCTTCTTCGCTCGGTTACGCATGACCAGTGACAAGGTTAGACTAAGAGGAGATTCGCCCCTTAAATAAAGCAGCTTTAACGCTGCAACACCTGTTCGACCAAATGCACCCCATCATTTCTTCAAGACACAAGCCCCATTGGCCGCACAAAGATAATTTAAGAGCTAAAGGCTTAGACACATCACCAAACATGAGGACTGACCGTTTGCATCAGTGGTGCCTGCGGCATCACCGTGACATCACTGGTCCCTTGAATCGGGGGCGTCACATGGCATGATCATCAAAGGACACCTTCGCTCCATCGGCCCATGGTAGACAGATCATGAAGGCAATGTGAAAGCACGGGAGGTGCAGAAGCCTTTCGTATTTTCCTATCCCGGCAGTGTGAAACCACATTAGGTGCGGCACGCTTTCTGTTAGTATGAATAAAACCAACCAAGAAAGAAAAAGATAACATTGCGTTTACATTTCAGTCATATTTGGCAAATCAATGAGGAGCCGTTTGATGTTTTAAACTGACACATGCATTCATTCTTTATTGGGCAATTTGAGCTTTACTTTTAGGAACCAAATAATTTGCTATGGCAATGTGAATGTTTGTTTCTTTAGTAATCTTGGGACGTGCCACCATTTTGTATGCAAAAGCAGTAGCGCAAGTGGGGGCCTATGAAGGGGTATGACATATAAGTTGTGTGGCTGATATGTAGGGCACTTTTCATGCGCATGGGTGCACTTGTGTGTACAAGCGTAAGCCGGTAAGGATCACCAGCGCAAACGCGTGCTCTGGACCACAGCGCTCACTTGCAAAATACCTTAGCGGAACCAACTTCCGGTTGCCCCGCAGTTCTATATATAGCAGTATGAATGCTCCCAAATTACTAGCTCCTTATGCGGGCAGCTTGTCTAAAGCACTGGTTACGGTATGCTGGCATCCATGTATGATCGTGGCGCTTTACATTTCCTTGCTACGAACCTTTTTTGACGTTTCTCAGGCTAGCGCTTCCATTTTTTTCTACCATATCCGGAACCCGTGTGCGTTGCGTCGTCGATGAGATCTAGTGAACGGCCGCCGGTGCCAGTTTCCTACCAGCATACTTCTTCCACGAACGATCGTCACACAGCGAAGACTACACGGAGGTCCATGATGCCTATCGGGCGGCGCACCATATGGTCAACGGGACGGCTTGGCAATGACTACTCGTGGCACTGCACGAGGTAAGTGCGTGCGCGCATTCGTTGTCGTTTGTCGGGTCAAGCTGAAATCGACCACGTTTACTTTCTGAGTCTCTCGCTCCCTCTCTCGTTGCGGCGACGAAGACCGTCTGTCGACACTCGGGAGAACGCGAGATACTATCGGAGGTCGCATTGCCGATTCAGCTCCGGATAACCGGGTCTCTCTTCCGTACGCTTACAGATAGGCGCTGCTCGTCCGAGCTCGATCGTGTGTCACATTCTGTCCCTCCCCGACTGCTCCGTTCATTAATCACAATTATCATCCCCGGTGAATTCTCAATCGGGCGGCGGACGCGAGAGATGCGGGTCTGGCCGCTTTTGAACTCGACGCTCGTGCCTTTTCCATCACGAGAATGCTCGAGCCGAGTGTTATCGACGCGGAGGCAAGAAAATCAGACGCTCTAAGTGCGTACGAACCATTGCCTGTGCGTTCGTCCTCGTTCTCGTTTTTCTTTGTGTGTGTGAATTCGTGGTGATTTTCGGCACGCATTCGCTCTTGAATAAGATGCACTTCCTGCGTATCTATTCGGCTAACGTCTCAAGAGGTCTAGACGGTGTACTTGCGGCATAATGATTGCTTGTCCTTTGGAAAGATCATCATGGACCCAAAGAGGCCAAGCTGGGAGTGCTTCCGGAATTCCGAGCAAAATATATCGTGAAGACCTGTGTGAGAACGTATACTGTAGCTCTGACCAGACATTATCGTTTATAGCATCGTATGTTTGTATATTAACTCGAGATTAATATTTAGCTCATTGTGTGATTCTGCCCTCACCAGAATTTTGTAGAAGTAAAACGGGAACCATAATAGATCACCTTACTAAAACAGAGTGACCACACTGATTATTGAAACATGCGCCTCTTTGCACCTGTTATACCTCTCGGTAAACGAGCACGCCAACCACGGCACCGCCATTACATTGCGCCACCATTGCAAAAAAGGTAAGAGTTGCGAATGACTCTGCACGCGGTCGGGTTCTGCCTGGCGGCTGATCTTGTAGGTGGCGCTGGAGCTGCTGCAGCTCGCCGTTCTCTTCCCACAGCCACTCGGTCGGCCTTTGGCGTTCTCGGTTATGCAAAGCTGTTTAGGCACCGCACACATCAGCAATTGTAGCTCTCGCATTTACATGTCATAGGAACTGCTTAGATGCCCCCACGGTTAGCCTCTATATTGTATGGAAGAAAGTAGTTTATCAGATTTTCTTTCTCTATGCGAATGAATAGAAAAGGAAACTTTAGTTGTTCTGAATAATCGCTGAACTTGCCCCTCCACTGCAGTCTAGTGGTTGCGGTGCTAGATTTCTAACCCTTAGGTCACAGGATCGAATGCTGGCTGCGTTTTGAATGGAGGCGAAAATGTTTGATGCCCATGTATACTTTTATTTAGGTGCACGATAAAGAACACAGGTGGTTGAAATTTTCAGAGCCCTCCCCTATGACTCCTTTCTTGCGTAATCATATCGTAGTTCTGGAAAATTGAACCACAGATATAATTATAATTGTAATTTTTTATCTTTTATAAGCCTGCCATGTGATTGTCTTATTGTTGTTAGAATAGTGAGCCTGTCATCGTTATATGCTATAAAGACACAAAATAAATGTTTTGTAGTTTATTTTGCAGCGCATGTGTTCCTTCTGGTGTTTTCTGTCTATGCAATTAGGAATAATTCAGCATTCGCCAAGCAGTCATATTTTGTATAGTGGGTCAGGAACATAGCCAAGAATTTGCTATGAAGGGGGGAGGGTGCGTTCATTTATACCTTATGTACGTTCGTGTGTGCTTTTGTAAATGCACCTGTTTATATACGCAAGCAAAATTAAAAATTATTTGGAGGGGGTGTGGGGTGGCGTAGTGTGGGTAGTGGCGTAGTGTGGGTAGGGGCATAGCAAGCGTTCATTCCGTAGATTGAAGCCACGTCATAGTTTTGTAAGTTCATACAGGACAATAAATATATAGCGGAGTAGCAACGCAGTGACGAACGAAGGACTCCACACGTGCACTTATACGTACGCTTGTGATCATGTCCTTTCATTTTTGTCCTATAGTGTTGATTTGGCTCTTGATGATTATTATTTATTTATTTATTTATTTATTTATTTATTTATTTATTTATTTATTTATTTATTATACCCTCAGGGCCAGAGGCATTACAGAGGGGAGTGGTACAGAACAAAGACATAACATGAGGTAGCATGGTTACAAAAAACGTTGTGTACATAAAAAGGAAAAGGAAAGACAAAACAAATTAGTATTATCGCAACAATGTGGTCACACAAACACAGATTAAACATCAGATATTTCTGCATATACAATATTGGCTAAGGCAGCACGGAACAGTTGGTTATCGGTGATACCCGCAATTTCAGCGGAAGGTGGTTCCATTCCCGGGACGAACGGGGCAAGAATGACTGAGTGGCAGATTTTGTATGATAATAGTTAATGCCAACCTTGTGACGGTGGTCAATGCGATGGGAAATGTATAGTGGTTGGGGTAAGAGTTCGTTGCGCAGGAAGGAATGATAATATATTTTATGTAGCATGGTTAACCGAAAAAGTTTCCTGCGTGATGATAAAGAGGGAAGGGAAAGGCCGCTTTTCATTGAAGATATGCTGGCAGTACGGTTATAGTTTGACAGGATAAAGCGAGCGGAATTATTTTGAACAAGCTCGAGAGAAGCGATTAGATTTTTTTGGCTTGGATCCCATACTGATGCTGCGTACTCTAACTTGGGGCGTATTAAGGATTTGTAAAGCGATAATTTTAGTGACGATGGGGCTCTAGAAAAATTGCGGCGTAAATACCCTAACATGCTATTAGCGTTGTTGATGATATGTTCAATATGTGTTGACCAGCTGAGATTAGTTGTAATGTGCACTCCAAGGTACTTATATGATGTAACTAGTTCTAAAGCTATGTTGTTTAGGTAATAAGTTGACTGATGCTTGGGGTTGCGGGATACATGCATAACCTTACATTTGTTAATATTTAATTCCATCAGCCAAGTTTGGCACCAGTTAGAAACAGCGGTTAGATCAGACTGAAGGATTCTAATGTCGTCACTATTATTAATCTTACGAAATATCACACAGTCGTCTGCAAACAAATGAATATTAGAGCAGAATTTTGAAGGGAGGTCATTAATATAAATAAGAAATAGAAGGGGCCCTAGGACGGATCCTTGTGGGACCCCAGAGCGCACTTCGCTGAAAGAAGAGTTAAAGCCATTAGCGTGAACAAATTGGGTGCGGCGGGTAAGGAATGATTCAATCCATTGTAGCACGTTTCTATCAAGGTTGAGGTTACTTAGTTTGTGAAGTAGAAGTTGATGACAGACCTTATCGAATGCTTTAGAAAAATCTAAATAAATGCAGTCTGCTTGAGACGAACTGTCCAGGATAGTGTGCAGTTTTTCAGTGAAGGTTATGAGCTGTGTTTCATAGGAGTATGTTTTACGAAACCCGTGTTGCGCAGGAGTGAAAAAGGAGTTTGATTGGAGGAAATTTACAAGATTTGTGAATAATACATGTTCTAGAAGCTTGCAGCAGGTGCTAGTAAGGGAAATGGGGCGATAGTTAGTAGGAGAACATTTATTTCTGGATTTATAGATAGGAACCATCTTCCCGATTTTCCATTGAAGAGGTAGCGTAGATTGATCGAGTGATTGCTGAAAAATTTTTGCCAAGATGATTGAGCTAGTTGCAGATGTATTTTTCAAAAATTTAGCGTCAACGCTGTCATAACCAGGTGAAGAATGAAACTTCAAATTGCTTATAAGGGCGGCAATACCAGGAGCGTCCATGTTCACTGGCGGCATTTGGACGTAATTGCAGTAAGGTAGGTGTGGCAAAGAGCTGTTGGATTTATGCGAAAAATTGTTTACAAATGTTTCATTAAGGACACCAGCACATTCACCTTCAGAAATATAATCACCATACATATCTAGGAGAGAAATAGAATCATTAGACGTCGGGTTAATAGTGCGCCAAAATTGTTTCACATTTGATTTTAGCATGGAAGGTAATACATTCGACATGAAATTTTCTTTAGCATTTTTTAGAGCTGTCACATAGCTATCAGAAGCTTCTTTGTAGGCAGCTCATTTTGAATTAGTCTGAGAAAGTTTAGCAGCACGATATAAACGTTTCTTTTTGTTTGATAGGCGTTTGATGCTTGGGTTGTACCATGGGCATTGTGCACTAGTCGTAATGAATTTTTTGGGGATGTACTTATCGGTTAGTCGGCGAACTTCAGAAGAAAACATATCCCAGTTAGTTTGCACAGTTCGCTCATCATAATCCTTCAAAAAAACATCAAGGAATACCGCAAGTTCATCATTTATGGCCTCAAAATTTGCTTTCCTGTAGTTCCTTGTTATTTTTCTTTTCTTGCTACATGTGTGTGATGGCGCATTGATACAGAATGTGAGTAATGAATGGTCACTTATGTCCGGTAAGCAGGTAATGTTGGATGCAAGGTCTGGTGTATTTGTTAAAATTAAATCAAGGGTGTGGGCGGCGTGAGATGTTACCCGCGTGGGTAGTGTAACTAATTGTGTAAGCGAAAAAGTCGATAATAGTTGCAGGAATTCGCTAGCTTCGCTTGAAGATGGTGACAAAAAGGGTGGGGCGGCATGCCACTTTATGTTTGGGAGATTAAAATCGCCAAAAAGAAACAAAGGACACGAAGGGAAACGGGTATGAATGATGTTAAGAACATCGTGTAATTCATTAACGAAAGTCGGTGATAAGGAAGGAGGGCGATAACATACACCAACAATGTACTTTTTGTGGCCTACTGTAAGTGAGCTAAATAATATTTCTAGATTGCTGCGCACGTGCACAGGCGAAGAAGGAATGTCCTTTGATATTGCCAACAAAACACCCCCTCCACGTTTTTCAGTGCGGTCGCAGCGATAAATTGAGAAGCGGGAGGAATTCAGAAAAAGTTCAGAATCACGCACATGCGCATTAAGCCAGGTTTCAGTTAGAGCGATTATATGGGCATTATATTATCATGCATTGTCCACAAGGCCGAAAGTCTATCCTTGTAAAGTTCATATCAAAGTCAGGTATTACGGTGGTGGTCGCTAAAGTCTGGTAACTTATGTTGTTGCGAGTTACGGTACGAACAAGAAACGCCTAAAAGGTGGCTTCCTTTATTTTGGAGAAGAGAGAGCTGGCCTTTCCGTTGTGGTCTGCTTCACAGACATGCTTTAATGGTGCTTTTGTTATTGCCCTTAATATAACAGTGTTCAGGCACGCACTGAAAAATGTCTTTTTCTTGGCCTGTTTCAATCATGGGAAAGCATACTAATTAAATTCGCGACACAAATAGCTCAAGCAGGCAGAGATTCGGCTATAGAAGAAATTTGGCAGGGCTGCCTTCAAATTTGATGAAAAAAAAAACAGAAAAATTCTGTAGTCAGTTGATGCGCATGGAGCAATGGCCTGAGGGTGAAACGTTCAACAGCTGTAGATGTTGCGCAATACCTACATGGTCATAAACGTATTGCAGGCTGTTCTCAATGTAATGACCACCACCGCGTCAGTGAGGCTATTTGGAGGAGGAGGATGAGGAGGAGGAAGATGATGATGAAAAGACGGCGAGGTTAGCGAGTTTTCTGACCAGCTGGCGACCCCGTACTGCGGAAGGAGGTGAGGGGAGTTGAAGCATATGCGCGGACGTAAATTTGATCAGAGCGCACATCATCTAGTAAGTGTCGAAGAACTTATTTCAGGGTGCAACTTCGCAAATCAGGCTCCTAACACTTGAACAGCCACCGCAAGCTTGCCGCTGGCGTTAAAGTAGAGGGAAAGGGCAGAAGTAAGATTTTTCAATGGCCGAAAAGCTCATTCTATAGTTCATTTGTCGCAACTGAAGGAGGCCGTTTAAACTGGCGCCGTGAAATGTACCGTATATTAGTTCAAGTTGAGCAAGAGGTGATATACGTACTGGTGACACCTTTTTCACGACTACATCAGCTAAAGGTGTTAAGGTTGAACAGAAGGTTTGGTTAGGCGAACAATGCCAACATTTTTAAATGCAAAGCCTTTCTTAGTGAACTTCAGCTATTTTGAGCGTACATATCTATCTATCTATCTATCTGTCTATCTATCTATCTATCTATCCAGCCGCTTACGTCTGGGTGCTCTCCTGGTCGCCCCCTCAACTTGGCGTGAACCAAAATTAGCATGGGAGGATAAGATGGTTTGGCGAATATGACGCGCCGCTCAATACATGAAAAATGTCGCAATCCCGTCCCGTACGTCGTCAAACACTTCCTGCCAGACAGTGGCACATACGCACGGGCGGGTATGTGCCGCTGGTATGCGGGTATATGCCAAACGTGATTGACACTTAGTATCTACCCAGGAAATAGAACACACATGGGCACTTTTAACGCGTGAGCGTTAAGAATACCCGACATTGGTAGCATCGACGAAACGAAGGCATATAAATGTCAGTGCTAAGAAAAATATGACATAGGCAATGTTGACCCCCCGACAAATTCAAATAATAATAAATTCAAAAAATAATAAATTTCAGGGTCCCAGCTGGAATCGAACCCAAGCATTCTTCGTGGCAGTCAAGCATTCTACCACAGAGCTATGGCAGGTCTGGGAACTAATTTTCATATAGACTCTAATCTTCGCTAAACGTCGATAGTGGTTCCAGTATACTGCCTGCCCAATTTTATAAACATTACCTATGTACTCATTTGATACAGCCATCACGTCGGGTTAACATCGTTTATGGTTAGGTGCCATGGGCTGAAGTCCATTTATATACCAGCGTCCAGGGCCAGCATCTTCGCGAGCATCACCGCTTCATATCAGCTTCTCATGTTGCTAATTCGAATGTTCCAGTGTACATGGTTCCACAAGTGCAAACAACTAGCTATATAAACATCTGCAACTACTCCACATATGTCTGTGCGTGCAGCATTTGTACATGTAATTAGTGTCATTTCATGACGCGTTGCTCAATAAAAAATTGAAACATGGTCACCTTCCCTCCGCGTAACTTTGAATCCCCGGAGCATAGGATATGCCGAACTTTTTTTACCATATGCCAAAATATATACGGCAGTCTGTGAAGTGAGTCCTGCTACAGCGGCATTTTTGTCTCTTTTTTTTTTAGGTAGAGGCAACACGAATGGTCCCTGATGATCTATCTAGTTTATTTACACCACTTCGACATATCACTCAAGTGACACCCTCCAGTGCTCTTGTCACTTGTGTAAGCTTACCTTTCCCGAGCGAAAAACATCACCCTATATATACGCAAACAGTCGCGTAAGCCTAATCGCGCCCTCGTTGTCCAACGCAATCGACATTTCTCACATTTTACGCTTAGCGTAAATAGGAACAGCTACGCTTGTTGGAGACGTGTCAGAGAAGACAATTCTGCTTGGATTCCCAAGCGGCATCGAGATTTTGCTAATAAAACGAGGGGCAGCCCGTGACGCACGTTAGGGTGATTACGAACTCGCGACGATCACTCCGTGCTGCGTGCTTGCAAGCTCGCTGCCGATCGCTTCTGTAAATCTCGGCGAAAATGGCTCGCGTGGGAAACCACGGCGAGGGCTTGGCGCTGTGTTGACAGACCCGCTATCACTTCCTCAATAAGCGAGCCGCCTGCAAAACGGCCGCAGCCCGCGTTTCTGTGGGAAGACAATTCGCGGGGCACGGCGGTCTAATTAGAGCCTAACGCGGTGCAAGCACTTGTGTGGCACACATATTGGTGCGAGCCGCGACGCCACGCAATTTTCTTGAAGGCTCCCGATCTCTATGCTTGCGCGCCCATAGCGTGGGAAAATCCGAGCGAGTTTTCGTTGTTGTGATCGCTAGCCGCGAGCGATAATGTTGTTGCCAAATAGAAATGTCTCGCGGAAGTGCCATTGAAATTGCCAGTGGTCATTCCGAGTTGCGTCAGCTCTATGTATTTGTAGGATTTTGTTCATTTGGCATCATGGTGACGTACAAGTGTTTCCATTTTGTATAGCATTATCGGAATTAGGTGAAATAAGCGTCTGAATTTTTTTTGGGACGGCGATTACTAACAGGGACACGCGCCACCACCATGAGATGAAGTCACTACCAACCCCTCCCTCTAAACTAACACGCCAAGGGTGACAAGGCGCCTTTGAGAAAGAAAGGTCCTCCTATCGAAACGTCGGTCAGCCTGTCTGAGGTCCTTCCTCTGTGCACCTTGATTATCCCACTACGCTTCTAGTGTTAGTAATTCCCATGTTGTTGTTGGCACCATTATGGAACTATAAATAACTATTTATAAAATACCTTTGCGACTATTCAACATATACCTGTGTATGCCTTTGTACATATTTTAGTGTCGTTTTTCAATGCTTCGGTAAACAAACAAATTACACCACCTTCCATGACCACGCTTCGCATAACATCGATTCCCTTGATACATGGTATCTGCCGAATTTCCGGCATTTTGCAGTGACCCTTTTCGTACAATATCAGCCAGTAGCTTGCACATCCGGACAAAAATCATTCATCTTCTTTTCTTTGATGTCCCGCACGACTTCAGTGGACAGCATCAAGGACATGTTAACCGAATCAGACTTAACTTAGCAAATACAAACTGCATTTCAAGGGCAATCTTCAATTGATGGTCTTACTTAGGTGTTGTGTGTAATATTCTTTAGAATATCTATGCAGTCTTAACTCTGAGACTACCATAGGTTGGCAAAAAAATGCAACTGATTGAATCTCACTTGAGAAATATATTTTACCCTGAGAGCTCACTCACACTCAAGCTCACCGAAATTTACCCCAACCGGACTCACTAGAACTCAAACTTTCTAAACGTTTTTTTTTTTTTCGGACGCAATCACTGAGCTCAACAACATGAACGTATTGCTCAGCTGGTCTCACTCAGATTCGCACTGATGACTCGGCCTGAGTTAGAGTGAGACTGAAAGAGCCAGCTCATGAGTCAAATTGCCGACCTCTGCCACAACATTACTTGCCACAGTCATTGAAAGCAGCAGTGCATTTGCCACACGACTGATCCTCTGAGCAAAGCAGTAAGCTCAGTACGTGACCCCGAATCCAAAATGGAACTCGGTACTTAACCACGTGGCAAGTCACCACATTGGAGCGAAGTGCCGCAATAGCGTTACTGGTGTTTCCGAAAATGGCAGGTCCTTAATGAACCTTGAGAATAACTCTTACGTGTATGTTTGTGTTAGTGACTTTATGTAATATTTTTGTGTCTATGTGATCACCAGATACGCCATAACTATTACCCAGAACCTGGAGAAGCATGCCAGACGATCAGCCAAATTAACATCTACAGCATATAATTAAGGTTTGCATCTCATTATCTCCCTCTTCACTGTAATATGCTCTTTTTTTATCAGCTAGCAAGCCAATGGGCAAAGGCACACTCCGTGCACCTAATTTTGAAGCGTAAACTCTGATACACTTGCTCGACACCGTGTCGGCTATTTCAGCCGGAAACTGTTGCGCCTCGTTCGCGCACACAACAGCACCAAGCACGTCCTAAGCAGGGTTAACACTCAGTGTGGAGTTCGACGGCATGGCGTTCGTGCGCCCAGTGTTCTCGCATGCCTGCACGCCGCCCCTGTATAACGAGCGGCGTGTAGCACATCGCGTCACACCGGCGGCGGCGCCTGGCAACGCTCCCGGGGGCTTCTCCAATTTGGCTTCGTCGCCAGCGCTTCCCGTTCGCGGCATCGGCCGGCCGGGAGGGGGGGATCCTCCTTCTATTATCCGATCGGAGGACCTGCCGTATTTTCCAGCTACTGACTGATAAAGTACGCATAATTGCGTGAGCGTGAGCAGACCAGCCCCCAAGTCGCTTGATGCCCTCGGGCTCAGATCGAACGACGCTGCGCCGCCTGCCTGGCTAGCTCGCCTGCCTGCCCGCCGAGGCGACTATCGCGGGCCCCGACGTTCGCTGTGTTCTTTTCTCTCGCATTTATTGCCGTCTATTCGCTTATACTCTGTGTGCCCCTGCGTGCACGTATCTCGACGGTCCTTTTGGCGCTGCGTGGAGGAACCATGCATCAACATCGGCCATCGGCGTGTTTATAAACCCCTGCACCTTCAGCATCTTTTTTTTTTTTTCGCGCAGTTGGGTACGTCGGAGGGCTGCCGCTTTTTTGGGGGGCTGAAGCTGTATGGTGTTACTCCAATGTGTTGCTAGCTTCGAAGTCGCTGCTTAGTAATTGTAACTCGGAATGAAAATGCTCTGCGCGTTGAGTGTAGGCGTCGAATCCGTCAAATGGACACGTCGTTTAAAAGCTCTGACTCATCGCCCGAGCGTTGATGATTACAGCAAGGTCAAGCCATTGCGACTTCCAATATAACACTTTATGATGGCCCTTCTCTTAGTCATTCTCAAAGGAAGCGGTAGATTGTACGTAAAAACAAAGGAAGGGTCTATTGAAACTAAGTTGGGAACTAATAGTGTTTATTGCAGTTTTCGAGTGCACTTTTTTTGGCTACATGAAAGAAAGTCTATCGTTTTGGCTAATTTATTCACTGAAACTCTCAAGTGCATACATATGGAGGCTCACAGTTTGTTGGACGCTTAGTATTCTTGTTTGTAGATAACAGGTGCAAGTAATTTTTTCGCATTTTCGTTTCACGTATAGAGACGGCATAACTTGCAGAAAGGATAATAATTAGGGCTTTAGGAGTAAAGCAACGACAAAATTAAAAAGTAAGATCAACTGTATGATTAGGTATGATTTTACAGCTGCTACCTGACACGCAGGTAATGGTGTGAGTTTGTGAAGTTTCTCTTGGAAATATGCACAGTCATGCCAAGAACAATTTGAGAAACCAGGCTCGCCACGCAAAAGATCCCTCCACACAATAATCATTTGTTGGGCTTTATTTTCGGTTTTCAGGACTAAATATCGCTTACAGCATTCGCTTTATTGTCAACGTTTCATGACGATGACATTTTCTGCTATCACTGAGAAACATCACAGTGTTTAGACCTGAACAGTTGTCTAAATGCCTGATTGACAATAAAGTTGTTTCACTCACTCAACTGTGTGGGATGACAAAGAAGACACAAAACACCCGCGGAAAAAGAAAAAAAAAGGTTATCGCGAAAGGACATATATTAGACACGTACTTCAAAATTTATGGTACGTCACAAGGTCATCAGCTGGACGGGTTGATTCCGAGAAATTTCCCCGTAATCGGTATAATTGCTTTGCCACGAGTTGTAAGCTCATTTCGCTCAGTGTAGCATTTGCATAAAAATACGGGAATAAGCAACAAAACAAATAAATATAAATGCATGCACTTTTCAGCTTCTATTTCCGAGACCTGCAGCTCTAATAGTTTCTCTAATAAGTACCGGAAACAGGCAACTACAGCGCTTTTCCTCGCGGACTTGCACATACACACGTCTCACCCTGCCCTGCTGCACTTACCTGTGCCAGCCGCGCAACAAGAAGAGATAGCAAAAGGAATCACACCGCGTGGGACACCATTTTCGAGCGAATGACGCTATCTACGCGAACAATCTTAATAGAAACCAAGAACACGACTGTATACGAGAGCGACGAAATCCCACCTCGCGTTACTCACCAGCGCGATGGCGAAGGACGGTTCTTTCAGCGCGCTCGCTCTCTGGGCGTTACACTTCCCAGCAGCGAATACACTCGCAAGACGGGAGATATGGCGCTTACAATAAGCCCTGCAGATTGCGCGCGGTAGTTACTGCCAAGGGCAGCGATACACGGCACTTGGATTTATATATGCATGGGCTATAGCGTAAACGACCGCCGCAACAAACTGGCTACGCGGTCACACGGTTTAATTCACCGGCCCCCTTGTAGACATGTAGCGATGCTATAGTGGCGCGACGAAACTAATCTGATACCTTGGCACATTGAAGAAACGAGCCTTATTCGCCCCGCGACAGTCTCACACGGCGTATGGAGCTGTCCCAAAGCGTGCACACGCTCGTATACACATGTCTTTGCTTGTGCGTGCATGCGCTTTTCGCGAAAGCCGTTGCGCTTGAGCGATCTCGGTTTCCGCGAGGGCTGCTTGCCGCTCGTTTACAAGCCTGGCATGGCTCACTGATGGTGCCGTTTTGTGGCAGTCGGGCGATTACGCACTTTGGACATTTCCATAATGGGGGCCTGTCCAAATTGGCCGTATTGTTGTTAGCCACCTGTGCCTTCTATAGTCTATTCTGGCTCGCGCTGTCGCCTAACCACGTCGTGCTGTGTATATACGTCTTCCTGTCCGCACTCGCAGATGTCTTGTTGTTTCGTTATTTGAAAAGCAAGCGTGCTTTGCTGAGTCCCCCTGTTTGAGTACCGGGAATTAACGCGTCACGCTCTCATAGCGTTTGCTCGCTTGACTCAAAAACGGAGATGTGTTATCGACAGATGAGACAAGGTGTTGAATAAATCTTTTGACGCACATTGCGTTGTAATACTGTTGCTTGATTATTTCTTTTCTGTATAGTGGATAGGTAGATAGATATTTGGGGTTTAATTCTGTATAGTTGAAGGATGCAAGATAAATATACTGTATATAAATAATAAACACTTGACGTTCTGACATGGCTGCCACTGTTTAATAGGAAGGTTTGCTCGGAAGTATAATTCAAGTCAACGATTGGTTTGTTTACCGTATAAAGACGTAAAAAACAAATCACCTGGCAATGACAAATAGGCCTCGTGACTGCATCGCACCTCTCAGTTTTCGAGGGAATGCCAATAATAGTTATCTTAACCACCAGGAACCGGCAGGGTGGTCTAGAGGTTATGGCACTCGGCTGCTGACAGGAAGGTCGCAAATTCAAATCACGGCCACGGCAGCTGCATTTTCGATAGATGTTAAACGGGTTGAGGACTCGTAGTTTGATTTACGAGTACGTTTAAGCATCCCAGGTGGTCAAAACTTCCGAAGCCCTCCAACACGGTACAGGCTGAAAGCGCAGAAGACGAAGACAGAGAAGAGGCCTGACACACACGAACGCCTGGCCATGCCATTGCGAACCTCCAATACGGCATGCGTCATAACTATACGACGTTTTGGGACGTTAATCCTCGACATTTGTTATTATTGTTAAATGTTATTATTAGCCTTCGTAATGTTTTCAGCTCAAGCAAGACCACGGCATACGTACATTAAGACAGTCTGCACACATGGAATCGGTGCTCAGTGGAAGCATCAGCCTGTTTAACTAGAATGGCTACGTTCGAAGCATACACCTCTTTAGAGGCTGTCTTGAATGTGAATAGCACTTATTCAGCTAGCATGTATCATTTGGTGAGACACGGCGCACGCATGACATCGTGTGATCGCGAGTAATGCGACATTGATAGTGAGGATTCACAGCAGTCCGTGTGGGCCGCAGCTTTTCTAAGCTTGATACGATTTAAAGGTGAGGAAGCACCTACTTAGCTATGATAATACTAATCTAAAACAACTACAAGCAACCGAATGACCAACTTGTGACAATGCAGCCAATTATTGTCAAAAAAAGATTCGCTTTAGAAATGTCTCAGATTAGTCATTGATCATAGGTTTGCAATGAACGGCTTAGATTAAATTGGTTTGGTTGCCCCTGACCTAAGATTTTTGTTGTTTTTTCATCTACGTACGTGTAGTGTTTTTTCGTATAATGCATCCAGTTTGACTAGACATGAGATTTAATTTGTTTGACAGTGCTTTTTTTTCGCATACTTGTACATACAATAATAGAAAGCCAGCAGATCCCCACATTGCACTCCGTAGCTTATCTAATGTTACGTGATGGTGCTCAAAATGTCAAAATGCTAACGCTCAAGAAGCGTTACACAGATATGCCAAGTCAGTTCAGTAGCAACAAAGTTGCAACTATTTGTTATGTTCAATATGGAACAGCGCGGTAACCCGGAATACAAAATAAAAAGAAACCTCAAGAACACTCCGCTAGTTTAGAGGGTTCTGTGAGTGATTCCTCAAGATCCATTGAAGTTTGTTGCCTGTCTGTCTCTCCTGAACGCTTCGCATTCTCTTTTAGGGGCGACGCACATTCTACCCAAGAATGTTTAAAAGAAACTCCTTGCTAAGATCGCACAATGTGCCTTCGTTTATTAACCATCACCTGGTGTCTACAGCTGACCTAGAAACAGAGACATATGTGAATAAAAGGTTATGTTTAAAAGGACATATGTTAATAAAAGGTTTTATTTTTGTTGCCCTGCAGGGAAAAAAATATCTGATCTTTGTTGTCGTAAATATCGTAAGCAATACTAGCAGATTATCACAGAAATGAAAATCGATACCTTCTTTCCGGCTCACATGCTAGCACTCAATAAGTATTCTTCCAAGGCACGCAAAGGAACAGTGCTTGTTCTGAGCCTGTTGCATAGCCTGCTAAAGGAGAAGAGCACCCAGAGAAAGTATTTTTACTTCGATCTGCTGTGCGCATTCTTATAGAGTCAGGTCTTTCTCACGGCACGGCCAACAAAATACCGCGCAGCATTTATGTGATATTCTTCCTGCTTCATTTCTCCTCGATAAGAACTCATTAACCGTACGTGCATTAAAGTGGGCCGGCCAGGTTGCTCAAGCGAATCTCGCATTTCTAGACCAGCTTCCTAACTCAAGAGAGTAACTGTGTCCGATTAGTTAACTCACCATCTGTCAATACGTTTAGCCAGTCCATGCTGAGAGGTTATTACGTCTGCGCACGATTGCTAGTCAGCCGCAGAGGTACGCAATAGTTTTTTCAGAGCAGGACGAACACAAGTAACCATGGAATGCGCTCCTCTTTTTAGTTTCAGATGATCGGTGGTGTGATTAGAAACTGTATACCATTTTTAAACTTGTTTTTTTGCCTCCAGCTATGATGGGACCCCATCAGAATTCTGCGATTTGCAAAGAACCTAGCTCGCGCTAGTGTTTGCGTACTTGAGTATTATCTCCGTGGTTTGAAGAAATTGAGGAGAACAGCATCGCAGCTAAATATTTCTGTGAATATATTAGTGTATCTGGTACGGTTGCAAGAGCTGCGTATAAATCGCATAAGTCTCTGTATTTTGCAGAGTTACTTTTTCAGAAATATCTGCAGCCGATCGTCGCAGTCATTCTACACCAAATAACTCTTCTACTCCAAATAATACCATATAAAACTAATAGACTGAGCAGCAAGCTTTCATATTTATTTAAATTAATGCGAGGAATCGGTAGATCAAATTAAGAAGGGGAGGGGGCATGAAACCCCAGCAAGCTCTAAATAATGGCATTTTGCTTTCATTTCGCATATAAAGTAACACAGCTCGGCTTGTAGAAATTGCAATAGATTGGCATCGCAGCCTCAGAAGCGTCAACCACTTTCGACATGAAATGCTTTTCCTTCGACTTCGTTTGCGTTGATGCAGCTTTACGAAAGTTTAATAACGGATGGAGTTTAACGTCCCAAAAGCACGATGTAATTATCAGAGATTCCGTTGCTGAAGGCTCAAAAAATTTCTGCGACTTGGCATTGTTCAACGTGCACTTAAATATAACTGTACGGGCCTCAAACAATATCGCCTCGAAAATGCAATATCGAAAATGCCGCCGCAGGGATGGGATTCCATCCCGCGACCTGCGGATGAGTAGTTGACCACCATAACCATATACCACCGCGGCGGATTTTTCGCTTACAAAAGTTTTTTTTTAACCATTCACGTAACATAGTGTGTGCCTTAGCGTCGAAGCTTGGGCGTGTTAGTTGAAAATCGCTAGGAACACAGCGCAAAAGAAGACGCGGACAAGGGAGGGGGACGCACGAACCGCACTGCCCTTTAATATCTAAAATATTTATAAACAAGCCATGGACTTGCAGCCTGACACTACCGACCAGCTATTGTCTGTAGATGCTCTGCATGGTAGCCGCTGGGCGTACCCATCACTGAATAGGCAAGCACACATCCACTTATGGACGCTTTCACGGATTGATAATTTTTAAAAGATAGGCTGGCAGGATAGGGTTGGTTGGCATCTATGAATACTGACTAAGCGAGACTAAACAAGGACGTGCACCATTGTCCGTTTTTTATCTGCGTCCTCGTCTAGTCACCCTCTATTTTACATTTTGTGTGTGTGTGTTTGTGAGTGTGTGGGCGTGTGTGTTTTCTTCAAAATTACCATTTGACCCTTGCCCTAATAAATTTTTTTTTATTCGGTAACCGGCAATATTTAGGTGCAGCAGGCAGGGCATAGCTTCTTTTATTTTTTATTATTTTGAGATTAGGTTTTGCCCATACAAACCTGTCCGTCTGTTTGTCTATATATCGCTCTCACGCTGCCTTCGTATATTATTTGTAGAATTGCTAGAAGATGAGTTGAAGTAAAAAAAAAATGAGGAGTCATCCCATTCATGGGGAAATGGGGGCAAGCGAAGCTTGCCGTGGGCGAGCCTGACACGCTGCTTATTTCTTTCTTCGTTTTTTTTCTTTTCCCTTTCTTTCTCTTTCTTTTTCCTTTCTTCCTTCCTTTTCCGTCCTTCTTTTTCTTCATTCCCTTTTTCTTGTTTCCCTTTTCATTTTTCTTTCTTTCTCTCTTTCTTCTTTTCTTTCATTCTTTCTCTTTTCTCTCTTTTCTTCCCGTTTGATTATTTCTTTGTTCATTCCGTCTTTCTCTTTTATTTTGTTGTTTACTTTTCCCTTTCCTTTTTTACCCATTCCTTACTTCTTCCGTTCTTCTTTCTCTTTTCTTTCTTTATTTCTTCCTTCTTATGTACAAGCCGTCGATGGAATGCCGTTTTCGGACTTAATTGACGTGCATGCAATCATCTTCTTTCCAGCGCTCATTGACCTGTAGAAAATCTACTTTTACCGAAGTTTGGGTTTCCTTGAAATGGGTAATTTCTGATATTAACCTTACTCGTAGCCCAGCATATCATTTTTATTGGCCAATGCATCAATATTTTAATGTACGGTGCCCCAATTGTACGGCTCCCGATTATGTTACAGTTGTGTTACAATTCTGTTAGAATTGTATTGCAATTGTGTTACCTTAGGTTTGCCGTGTGTCCCATCGCAGATAAAGAATTATCATGAAAATGAACAGGCACGTGATCTCTTTGTCTTCTCCTTCAACCTATTCTTCCTCTTCTACATCACTCCCTACACGTGGGCCGTGTTATTCACTTCGGATGCAAGAACTCTGACGGGTGACAGAACGAGCAAAATAAATAAAGAAAGAAAGAAAGAAAGAAAGAAAAAAGAAAGAAAGAAAGAACAAAACAAAGAAAGAAAGAAAGAAAGAAAGAACGAAAGAAAGAAAGAAAGAAAAAAAGAAAGAAAGAAAGAAACAATCACGACCATTGGTCGAGAAGAAAAGATCGTCTTGATGAAAGCCTGCTTCTTCACTCTTTTGCCCGTTTCATTTCAATTCCTTGCTCCAAGTGTTGGTACCTTCTTATCACTCCTGTTTAGTAGCGCGGAAGTGCGCGGGGTGTGGCCAATGTCTCTGTTGTCTCGTGGTCACCCTCGGCCGCGACAGCTCCGGCCTGTCCCCGTGTACGGGAACATGTAAACGTGACCGGCATGCCACATCGTCGCTAGCCAGTGTGACCACTGGACGATGTGCTCCATTCGCCGATACGGAATGGCAGTGCCGATGGCCACACCACAGGGGTCTCACGTCAGCGGCGCAGTCGGTGTATACTAGCGCATCTCGGATTGTCTACACATACGTGTGAAATTTAGCACGTGGGCATGGCCGCAAGTTTGTTTGTTACTCGAAACTTTTCCTTCGTGGTCTACGTATGGCTCCATACTTATATACTTGTTCACAAAATCAAAGCAGGAAGAAAGCGAGAAAACGAAAGCATGTAAAGTACATCAATGTCTGTGGTTCAACATCCCAAATGATATCATTACGGGGGATATGGCTGTGGAGGTCTCCGGAAGTTTTTTACATCGGGTGTTCTTCGATGTGCACTGACGTCGCACAGCACACCGTGGGCCTCTGCCATTTCGCATCCACTGAATCGCGACCGGCTCTTCCGGAATCAAAGCGCTGACCTTGGGGTCAGCAGCCGAGCACCATAACCATTGAAATGCCGTGACGGACAGAAAACAAGGCATCGAAAGTTAACTGCACTTCTTCTAGTTTAGTATCCTAAACCCGACGATAGCAATAAACCAACGAAAAAAGACAGTGAGGATACTATTTGTAAAACGTTCTTGGTTCACCGTGAACGTTCATATATGGCTTCCAATGTTCGTTTCTGCATGCAATCATCTTATCTAACACTTAGCATGTGTGCCCATGCATAATGTACTTGTAAATGAAGTTTTCAAGAATAAGTTTCTCCACGCGTTTAATTGATTAATTGACAGATTGATTGATATGTGGGGCATAACGTCCCAAAACCACCATATGAATACGAGAGCCGCTGTAGTGGAGGGCTCCGGAAATTTCGACTACCCGGGGTTCTTTCACGTGCACTCAAATCTGAGCACACGGGCCTACAACATTTCCGCCTCCATCGAAAACGCAGCCGCCGCAGCCGGGATTCGATCCCGCGACCAGCGGGTCAGCAGCCGAGTACCTTAGCCACTAGACCACCGTGGCTCTACGTTCAAATCTGCGTGTCTGTGCTAATGTATTCCCAAACGCACATCACTCAACAAAAATTAAAAGAAAAAATATACTCTGAGTAAATGTTAGTGAAATATTTATATACAATATTTTACAGATTACGCTAAGAAAGAAAGAAAGAAAGGAAGAAAGAAAGAAAGAAAGAAAAAAATATGGGCGGAGGAAGGAGGAGTTCTATAACAGTGTATTTAGTATGATGTAATAATCTTCCGATGCCACAAACTTCGTTCGTACCTCCCTGCAAGCATTGGTTAGTGCACAGAACATAGTTGACATAAAAAAGTCACTTCTACCACCTTAACCGGTGTACTGCTACTCCATCTTCGGAGCGCCCTCAGCACCATTTTCACATTTTTCTTTCGTTTTAATAAGGCGGTGCCCAGCGTGCTGAAAGCGCCCACGTTTTGAACGACGCACTCCACCATCGCACACTACAGCTCATCAGCGCATGAGTAAGCGGTACTCGCTCGTGTACTGTGCTGAAAGGTAAGTTGCAGGAGAGAGTGAAAAAAAACGCGAAGAAGAGCGAAGAAACGCTACGAAAATTTTGCACGCACACATCGGGATCTAGTCACGCCTCCCAGAAACGTAGCACGACAACAAACACCACGCAGTCCATGTTCTCGTCAATGTGCCTATCTCTTCGTACATCCGAAAAAAAAAGCAGATTGCACCAAAGCTGTTCGGAGAATTTTGCCAGATAAGTGGACGCGCTGCAGAAAAGTTAGGGATGACGCCAATTTCGAAAGAGTGTAGCGCTATTGAGGGCTACTCTGCCGTGATTTCGGCACACGGGAAGTGAGAAGAGAAATTCGGGCGGTGATAGCCGGTCAAACACTTACCCTCTGCATTTTTTTTTGTTAGATGATAGTGTTTCTTGGCGTACTTGAACGCTAAAGTTTCGGTCTGTTTGTGTCTGTCGTCATACGATTCAGCCATCTAAACGAAGTTTAAACCCGTGCTCAAAGCCCACTCATCTTGATTTGGTGGCTGCCTTCGTGTACTTGGGAACATTGTTGATGAAAAAGCAAATTTATCGCATATTCGAGGCGCCACATCAATGCATAATGCTGAAGTAGTGTGTTTTTTTATGCAGAAACTGCATAGATACGTAATTATCAGGACCCTATAGTGTTTTTTAGGCTGCATTGAAAATGAGACGCTATGCACAAAAGAAGGCCAGCAGAAGAGTCTTTCGACGACATTTGCAGAAAAGCACGCAAATACGTGGCCGCTTTTTCAGGTTTGTTTATTACCTTCTCCTGGTAAAGCAAGACTCAGGGAACCATGCGTTCGTGCTCAAGACAAACGTACAGAAGCTGAGAGGTTCATTCCAGCGCACTTTTCCAAGTCATTACGCGTACATCTCTGTCTGCGCTACATGAACATATCGAGGACGCCTGTATACACTATTGCTCGCTCTATACGATGTTCACTTCGCCTTGTTCTACTATCACAAGAAAACGAAGGAAGCCAGCCTGAAATGCCCTTTTAAGAGCTATTCCAAATTAGCGAGTGAGTGAATTAGCGTATCTACCAGAATGTCCTTTTGTTGCCTCGAGAGTCGTGTCGTGCTTGCAATGAGGGCTTTTCAAACAGCCAGCAGACACTGCGCCCTCCCGCGGTCGTGGTTAACAAATGAGATCGGAAACAACCTGGTCACGACTCAATAGATTGGCTCTTATAAATAATTAATTGACTTCACGCCACATCTGAGCAGGATGGCCATTGGCGAACCGCGGTCTTACGCTGGGAAATTTATTGCTTTCTATTCCCCTCGCGGATCGACCGCTAATTCTTCGCGCCTTTCGCGTTGCTTCGTTTTAGATGATCGCCGGCGCTCAAGTGCGCCACTTGAGTGGCCGCGCTTTTATATGAGTGGTTTCGTGAGCGACCTCTTCAGTGTCTTTCTCCCTTTGACAGAGTGAGCGGCCGTGTTTCTTTGTAGTGGTAGCACTTTGTCTTCTTGTAATTATGTGGGCATTTTCAGCCCTTGCGGCGGTTCTTTTGCAAGCAAGGAAGAAGCTTCGCATCAGCATGGAAAAGCATGCGATGCAAGTGACGGAAGGTGAACTTGGTTCGCCAGTTGCATCAAGACATGTTCGGTGAAAAGGAGGTGATCTCACTCACTGGGGAGGGACTTACGGTTGTTTTGCGTAATTAAGCTTCCGAGATGGCGAATGTTGCTTTCAAGAATACTTTGCAGTGTTTTATTTAACGGCGAAAGCTGTTATGGAGTCACAAAGGCAGGCGTTTCGGTGTCTTAAAGGGTCTAGGATCAGATTGGTATTTGAACCCGGGTTGTCTACGTGGCAGTCGAGTGTTCTTCCACAGAATCACATTCGTGCTTGAAACTCTTTCACAACAATACCCTATATTGGCCTAACGTCAGGCAATGAATCACGTTTACGTACGTAAAGTAGCGTGCTTGAAACGCAAAGGAAAACCAGGCGTCGTACAATGTGATCATGCTTGGTGCTTTTTCTGTGGTGCAAGGCATAGAAAAAAAATAGCAACGACACAGATTGGTGCGCAAAACTGACAACTACTTTGTTTAAATCATGAGCTATGAACGGCAAAAAAAGGAACTCAGCTGTTCACGATCAAAAGACTGTTCGCGATCAAAATTAAGTAGTTATTAGTTTGCGCATCACTCTGTGCCGTCTCTGTTTTTTTTTCTCATTACGCTGCTGCACATAACAAGCATGAAGACGTACCAACTAGCCCTTACGGCAGCCTTATTAGCATACAATGTGAACTGCGCGATGAGTATAGGTCTTTTAATGCCTGCAACCCTTTACGAAGGGCTCAACATCGTCATCAGCCACAGCACCCACAAATGGCCCATAATGACCTACACACGCGTAGCGGGTGCCAAGCTTTTCTGCGGAATGACAAATAATGGGATAGTTGGGGCTTTCACACTTGAAAAAAAAAAAAAACTGACGCTGCTCCTCGACGCAGCGGGCACCTTGCATATGTACTTGTACAAGTTGTCTCAAGAGTGTCACACCGGTGCTTGAAACTGCTTCTCAAAGAGACCCTATACAGGCGTGAAGTCGCGCCGAGTATCACGTTATGATACGTCATATGGCATGGTATAAAGACAAATTACAACGAAGTGTCAAACAATGCTAATTGCGCGACGAGTGGGTGATTGAATGCTGCCAACTCATTACAAATGCCTCCGCCAAAATTCTTCGTCGTCACTTGTCACAGCACAAACGCACAAAATATTTTACAAATTTGAAACTGGTACCACTCTTTCCCACAGGAAGATGAAGTATGACATAGTTAGGGTTTTATTACTTCGTAAAAGTAACGATGTTTAATGGCGAAGCGGACGCTTCACACCTGTACATGCATTAGTTGCCCCAAGAGAGTAAACCATGGTCACTCGAAAGGCCACTCTTCCAGCTTTCGTTGCGACTGTGACGCAGGCCTGGTGGTTTGTTTATCACGATAATGAGTTAAATTGTCTGAAATGTATTTCAGTACGTCCTGTTTGAATTATTAATTCATCGAGTTTTTGAATAACATTTCTCCTTTAAAAATAGTGAAGCTTGCACTGAAGTGCACCAGGCTTGAAAAAAAAAAACGAGCCAGACAATTTTGCATACTAATCTAGTTGTTTCTAACCTTGACTAGAGGAGCCAGGTGGTTACTGGGTTGTTGATATGTCATTACTATAGTGTTTATCTAGGCGATGCTATGCTGTTTCAATGTTGTGTCTCCTCTTTAAATAACTTATACAATCACAAACACGACGTCCATGTACAAACGCTAGAGAGAGAAACCGGAGCTGCAATCAGGTGTTCGCACATCTTTAGGGGCACGTTGTCGCTGGCGAAGGCCTTCAATCATTTCGTGGCCTTCTCGCAGCCGCCATGGCCTTTGCCTTTCCCTAGTATTAGAGAACGACACTCTCGGTATACGTAGTCGGTGTCCTCTGTTCGCTGCCATCGCTTCGAAACCATTTGTTGGGCTTACTGTTCTTTTCATTAGTTTTAGTGGGCCATCGCTGAGTAGTCCGATTTACCCGATATTGGTGGCAGATATCTTGTTTTGATTATGGTGGTTTATATAGGCCGTGTGCGCAAATTAAGACTAGCTTTAACAGCTTCGTTGTTAAAAAAATAAGCATCTCATTTGTTACTATGCTGTGTCTGAAAAGCGCGCGCTTTTCGCAAACGAAGGCTGCAGTAATTTCAGCGACCTTTCTGCACCCGGTAACTACAGAAGATTCGTTCCAGGTAAATCCGAGGCAAGCCAAGGCGTACGAACTTCCCCTTCTCGCCACTGCGAGAGAACGGCGCGTGAGGGAGCGCCGCTCCCCTTCCCTAAGCCGGGCAAAGTACGCGTAGGAGATTAGAGCGGGCGCCGCCACGCGATGTGGCGATGCGCGCTCATTGCGCCATGCAGCTGGTAATGCCAAAAACACAATCCCCCTCCCCCGAGATGCTAGTCAGCAGCGGTAAGAGGTAGATATAAGTAGCTTGCCGTTTGAACGGTGAAGGATGTGCTCCGCGGTGGTTCAGTGGTTAACGCCTCGCTTTCCCGACATTGTTGCGAAGCGGGCCGATCCCACAGCTGCCAACCACTGTTGCGAAGCGGGCCGATCCCACCGCTGCCACCACTGTTGCGAACGACGGACCGATCCCACCGAAGCCACCACTGTTGCGAAAGACGGCGGCGCCAACACGGTCCCGAAGGCGCCACTGCTTTCAACTCCGCCGGGAAGGTCACCAGCCGTTTGGTAGCGTATGTTTCTCAGCTCGCGACTGCTTCTGCGCAGAGCTGATAAGACGAGCGGACGAGACGACGGTGAGTTCAATAAGGTTTATGTACAGCATATATACAGAGGCGTTACAATTTCGGCACTGGGGCCGACAGAGACTCGAAGAGCCGAGCTCTCCTCTCTAACACATAGGTCAGCTTTTCGCCTAAGACCGCCGACTCACACACATGTCGGCTCTCCGACATGGGGACTCCTCTCTCATAGGACCGCCGATCGCGACGCACCGCAGGGCTTCTTTTATAGGCACCGGGTCTAACCAAAATGTCCAATTAGAAGCGCCGTTGGTCGTCAGGGCAGATTCCTCCAATGGGGTCGCCGCGCAATGCGTCAGACCACCAGACACGAGGACGCCGGCTCGCTGTCACGTGCACCGCTGACTCAATGCACGCGGGCCAGAGAGGCGCCGCGCGTGTTCACGCCGTTGGGTTGTTCTCGTCAGGCGGACTGCGGGCTGGCCTTGACCCAGATTGCCTTTTTCAGAGGCACGGACGTTTGACGAGGACTCGCTGGCATAACAGCACCCCCGCCGCCAGACAATGCACCGGAAAGACGAGCTGCTTCCACGGGGCTCGGATGTCAGGTGCGCTCGTTCGCCAGGTCCCTCCAGGTTCGTCTCCAGGGCCATGGGGAGAATACCGCTCCAGACTGTTCCGGAAACACATCCCATTTTTGACGACGGATCCCAGCTCCACTGGCTTGTCGCCACAACTTGCTGGCCAACTTCGCTCTTCTCTTCTGACCATCTTCGGTTTCAGCACTTGTCGATGGTTCTGCAACTTGCTAAGAACGGTTCGACAACAAACAACACACGACACAAGCAAGTGCCCTCGGTCACCCGACAGAACACCAGACAAAGTATAGTACAACATATACCTATCTACGTGTCTACCGGAATTTTGTTCCCTCTACATCAAGAGGCACATGTGGGACACAAGACTCCTAAAGTAAGAATTTGAATTTTTCACAATTACAACAACGCAACGAATTAGAATACCACATAAAGTTGGCCCCTTGAGATCACTCTGAACGAGAGCGCTCAGCCAAGGTCGTGATGAGGTCAAAATTTTGCCCCGAATCGCCAGCCAGAAACCGAAAGTTTGAGAAGTTACTAGCTGGAACGCACTGCTCAATGCACCTGCATTAGCGTTTACCTTTCCTTTATTTTTTTTTTGATAGCGAACGTCAAAGTTGCGCTGTGGAGCAACATGCTCCACTTCAGTAACCGGCCACTTTTAGGCGACGATACCTATGCGGCACCAAGAGCGGCTCACACTTTCGACGTTGCACAGGGGAACAACGATACGGCTTGCTACGGATTGACTCCTCACCGCTTAGCTCGATATCGTGTTCGATCACCCTCGTGTTTCCGGGGCGGTCCGAAAACACGTCTTCAAACTCGGAACCAATCTTTCTCAGGTCCTCTTTCTCAGGTCCTCCTTCCCTTAAGCTAGGTTCTAGGTTTATCTGCTCCCGGATTACTTTCGATCCCCCTTCAATTACCTCACTAGAACTCAAAATTTCTGCTTCCTCTTCCTTTGAAGCATTCAACAACAGATTTACGACCGCTTGATGTTGAACGTATGGTTTCATCAAGTTGTAAATTTTGTCCGGCCGCCTTCCTAATTTCACTTCATAATTTGTATCGCAAGGCTTCGATAATACTTTGGCGGGCCCTTCCCAATCAACATCAAGCTTGTTCCTTTTGGACGGCTGCAGCAGCATTACCTGATTATCAACTTCAAAAGCGCGTTTCTTTGCCGATTTCTCGTAGTGCTCCTTCGACAGCACTTGTGCCGCGTTTTTGTGGCTTTCCACTAGCGCTTCAATCGAGAGATCCTCACGCTGCTCTCGAATGAGCGTCTCTCGATCAACTCTCGGCAGCTCGCTCCAACTTTACGCTACAGGCGAGAGCGTTGCAACCCTCTCGCTCTGACTCAATGGCGCCATGTCGTCTCCCCTTTCTACGGAAACCGCGTCGGTCGGTTCGGCGACGGGCCGCTCGCGTGACTGCTCACATGACTCATGCGGAAACTTTCCTTTCTGGGGTTCCGTCGAGCCGCCGACAAGATCACTTGAGAGTTCACCGCATTGAACCAGATCAAGCTGCCGCGATAGCTTCCGCGCTTGCGATCGCGTGAGAGCCATGCACGCTAAGTTGGGGAAGAACGATTTGCCCTGCTCTTTGAGAAGCTGCTCTGAGTTGTTGGAGAAAAGATAAGGAAAACGATCATTTAGCGCGGCAGACACAGCCGCTTCGGTGCGAAGCTCACCGAACGGGCCTTTAATGACAACCGTGGCGATTGGTAAGCGAACACTCTGCTCCTCGGCGACCTGCCTGATCCACGCGCATTCTCCTGTGAAGTCATCCGGAGACACCAATGAAGGATGGACAACATCCATGGTTGCCGCTGAGTCTCTAAGTGCTCGGCACGTTTTCTCATTCACCCTAATTTCTTGGAGATACGGCTCCAACAACCGCAGGTTTTTTTCTGATTCTCGGATTGTTGCGAAGGCAAACTTTTCCTGACAGTTTCTCGCGATGTGCCCTTCCTTTTTGCAGTTGTAGCAGATTAGTGGCTTCCGTGATTCAAACGCCCGTGTGGTATCAGTGCGTTGTTTAGAAACCTCACTCGATTTTTCCGCTTCTGTTTTCCCTTCCTCTACAGTGTCCTTCGTAAGAGATGGGTCCTTTTTAAAATTACGGTGCGGAGCGGGTTTCCGTTGATCAGGTTTCTTTGAAAAGCCCTCTTTTCTTTCATCCTTTTCAACGCGCACTGCCCTGCTATGCAACTTTCGGCGAGTATAATACTCCTCAGCTAACTCTGCTGCCTTGTTTAGCTGTACTTCACCAAGTTTGTCCTGCAGCCAAAGTTTGACATCCTCCTCGATGCAGCGGTAGAATTGCTCCAATGCAACGCATTCCACCACTTTATCGCGGTCGTCATAAACACCTTCGCCCTTGAGCCATTCAATCAAATCGGCTTTAAGACGAAACGCGAAGTCAACGTGTGACTCATTCCCCTTTTTAGCATACCGGAACCTTTGCCTGAAAGCCTCGGGTGACCACTTATAACGTCTCAAGAGCACTTCCTTAACCTCGTCATAGCTCTCAAACGCTTCCCTCGACAAGCAAGTTATCGCGTCGGACACTTCGCCGGGAAGAAGAGCTAGCAGGTTCCGCGCCCAAAGAGACCGCTCCAAAGCGTTTCGCTCACAGACGTGTTCAAACTTGACGATATACTTCGCCATGTCCTCGCCTACTACGAACGGTGGCAGTTGGTCACGAATTCTAAAACCGCTGACCTGAATCGTCGGAGAAGCTACGCTAGGCGCCTGCGAACACTGTAGGATTGCCAATTCTAGTCGTTTCATCTCAAGGCGCTCCTGTCTCTCGGCCTCCTCGCGCTCGCGACGTTCGCGCCTTTCAGCTTCTTCACGTTCGCGAGCTTCGCGCCTTTCAGCCTCCTCACGTTCGCGAGCTTCTACTTCTCGCCTTTCAGCCTCCTCACGGCGTGCTTTAATATCCACCCAGGCCTCATCGACTTCCTCAGCCGACACTCCCTCATCCTTCATGATCTCAAGGATCGCTTGCTTTCGTTTCGCACGGCCAAAAGTAATGCCGAGTTCCTCACAAATTTCGATGAGTTCCTTCACTTTAAGGTTCTCCATCGTTCACACTAGCCTCTTGCTGTTTGCCCCTGTTAACAATTTACTTGCCGTACCCACTATAAGTCAACTAGCAAGACGCGCAAGCAATTTTTCACTCTCCCGTGTTTACCCCCTCCGCATTAACTTTGGTTTCAAAGCACTTCGACTTTGCTTGAAACGATCAAAGCTCACTCTAATGCTTCACACAGCCCTTCTCTAAACTACTACAACCTGAGCTAGAGTAGTCTGGTGAACTGAGGAGAAAACATCAGGCACTCACCGCATCGATGTCGTTGACGCCGGCCGATCCCGCAGCTGCCAACCACTGTTGCGAAGCGGGCCGATCCCACAGCTGCCAACCACTGTTGCGAAGCGGGCCGATCCCACCGCTGCCACCACTGTTGCGAACGACGGACCGATCCCACCGAAGCCACCACTGTTGCGAAAGACGGCGACGCCAACACGGTCCCGAAGGCGCCACTGCTTTCAACTCCGCCGGGAAGGTCACCAGCCGTTTGGTAGCGTATGTTTCTCAGCTCGCGACTGCTTCTGCGCAGAGCTGATAAGACGAGCGGACGAGACGACGGTGAGTTAAATAAGGTTTATGTACAGCATATATACAGAGGCGTTACAATTTCGGCACTGGGGCTGACAGAGACTCGAAGAGCCGAGCTCTCCTCTCTAACACATAGGTCAGCTTTTCGCCTAAGACCGCCGACTCACACACATGTCGGCTCTCCGACATGGGGACTCCTCTCTCATAGGACCGCCGATCGCGACGCACCGCAGGGCTTCTTTTATAGGCACCGGGTCTAACCAAAATGTCCAATTAGAAGCGCCGTTGGTCGTCAGGGCAGATTCCTCCAATGGGGTCGCCGCGCAATGCGTCAGACCACCAGACACGAGGACGCCGGCTCGCTGTCACGTGCGCCGCTGACTCAATGCACGTGGGCCAGAGAGGCGCCGCGCGTGTTCACGCCGTTGGGTTGTTCCCGTCAGGCGGACTGCGGGCTGGCCTTGACCCAGATTGCCTTTTTCAGAGGCACGGACGTTTGACGAGGACTCGCTGGCATAACAACATAGAGGTCCCACGCTCGATTCCGCGCGCCAGAGTGTTTATTTCTGGATTTTTTTCTTTCTTGTGTTTTCATAAATATAGATACGTATACAGATATCGTGCATGACATCGACGCCGATGTCGGCGCCGACACCGGCGGCAAAATCTAGCCGAGGGTGTCCATGTAATTCCTATCGCAATAATATGTCGCTTAGGATAATAGGATAAGAGCATGCACAGCTTCTTGGTGCTAGCGACGCATCATGTACACGGGTGCCTTTATGCATGCATCTCGGAATGCCGCTGAATATCTGTTCCTAAAGAGTCATCACCAACCTCTTCATGAACTCTACTGACACTTGCCCGTCGCCAACCATGAGAAGGGGCAGTACAAACTTGCTTCACAGATTTAGACTGAATGGAGCGTACACTCGTCATTACCTACATCTAATGGGCGTGCAGACAGTGCATCCTTCGTTAGGTGCGGTTTAAATGCTGGCTACATTCAGGAAAACAGAAGCAAAATATCCTTCTTCCAGGCTATATTCAGCACATTAAGCAGGATCTTATTATGAATGTACGGGACGTGAGGAATGTGCTTCTCCTGAAAACAATCAACAAAAAAAAGGACTGATGGATCCTTCCCCTGACGCTCGTCGTCAGTCGAATGACCCCCAAAGGTGTCAACTTCCTTTCTTTTTTTATAGCGTGAAATCGGCAAAGGACTGTGAAGAGTGCTTGGGTATTCAAACTTCTCTCTTATCGCTTCCTCCATTCTCACAATCAAACCATCTCCCTATTTTTACCACGCCTTCCCCAACACAGAGTGGAAGGTCAGAACACTGACTCAGCTTTTTTATTGGGACAAATTCCTTTCTTTGTATTGACACGTCTGCTGCTTTTGAGAACACCTGTATTAGTTTCAATGGGTATCCTGCACAGCGCACCTGCTTGGCTTTTGATAAACCAATTTCCACATCAAAATACAGAAACTTTGTTCATTTGATGATCTTGCAAATAAATATATAAGACGCGCTACGGCTGTTCACGATGTGGCTTGCTAAGGCACGCTGCTGGGCTATAGTTGATTGGGGTTCATAATTCAAATAGGTGTAGCGCACCGACAAGGACACAGAAGAGACACTCGCACACACAGCGCTAACTTGCAAATAATGTTTTATTTGCGGTAACACATGCTGTTTTCTACGTTCTATTGATCTATGAGTATTGTACAAATAACATGTGTTATCCCAAATGAAACATTACTTGCAGGTTAGTGTTGTGCGTGTCTGTGTCTCTCTTTTGTGCCCTCGTCATGATGCGCTATACTCATGTGAATCATGATGTGCAGTTTACATGTGAGCGCCATACACACATTAAATTAACAAAAGTGCCGTGTGAAAGAGTTGACTTCACAATGAAGAATGTCTTCTAATTCGTCGAGTTTTAAAGCCTTTATTTTAGGCGTGAAGCTTCCCTTACTCTAACCTTGTCCTGCGTCAGGCGTAACCGACCTTATCTCAAGAGCATTATAATAGATAGCGCTGTCTCATAGTTGAGTGAGGATATTCTAGATGGCGCTGTATGGCTACTGTCCGATTGGCTGCTGCGCGGGCTGTGCCTCGGTCTGTGGGGGACGATTGACTCTCTCAGTCTCCTGGATCGTCGCCGTACGTGTCAGATCGTTGGTGGGGCACGGACGAAGCGGAGCGGTGGGCGCGGAGGGCCATGGCGGCTCGTGCTCGTCGTCACCTTTGATGCGCGGGGAACGAGTGCCTCTATGTCTTCTGGATCGTCGCCGTGTCGGAGCGATGGTGGGGCGTGGTCGAATTGTAGTGGCGAGTGCGGAGGGCTGCGGTGGCTCAGGCTAGTCACCAGACAGACAGACAGACAGACAGACAGACAGACAGACAGACAGACAGACAGACAGACAGACAGACAGACAGATGGACGAACGCAAGGACGAACGCAAGGACGGACGCACGGATGAATGAATGGATGCATGGGCGGACGCACGGACAGCCGCACGGACGGATGGATGGACGCACGGATTGATGGATGTACGCTTCACTCCACTAATCATCAATTACTCTGCGATATGTTGTGATTTATGTTTATAGAAAAACTCTTCATAGTCTTTGAACGATTCTTGCATAACACCAACCATACGACTTTCTGGCTCTTTACGTGCACTGTAGATTAACGTCGCGCATTTTTTGCGCAAAAAGACCGAAGACGAAAGAAGTATGCCACTCACTGTAGCATGATCACTAGGCCACTCATCGTTCTTGCGTCTTTCTTTGTCCATGTTTCCTATTGTAGAGATATTTCCTATTGTAGATATGTTCCTATTGTAGACACACAGGAATAGAGGTATTTTGTGTAAGTTCCCCGAAATCAGAGTGGCGGCGCTAGAGTTCACTCGCAAAGATTATTTTTCGGGGTGTGCTCATTTCCGCATTGAAAGAAAGGGATCAAAAAAGGAATCTGAAATACTTATCTCTTATCTTACCCTTTAGCACAACACTCGCACACACTCCAAAGACCAAGCAAGAAAAAATGTACGAGTGTTTTGTCCTCATCTCAAGAAATAAAACTGACAAATGTTCAGCTGTGTGCACAGTTCCTTTGTCAAATTGTGAGCGTATCGTGGTTTATCAACACCGGGAATCACCAACCAGTGTGTTTTCCTCCTCCTTTTCTTTGCCTTGTCTGCGTTTTCCACAGAGGGCTGCTGTAGGTCTCCATACGTAACGACCCACATAGTCCGGATTTGATGGTCAAGCAGCGAAACCGCGACAAGGCGCCGAGATTGAAAGCGAACGTCTTCTTGTGGCCAACAGGCCGGCGAGCTGCAAGACCTCCGGGCAGGCGTCATCAGCATGCACGGTGCAGAGCGTGTTTTTTAGTAGACCACAGACCCTCACTCGTTTCCAGCGGGTCCCGCTTTACGACCAAGTTGTAAAAATGGGGAGAAAGGAAAGGCAGCGAACGCGCTTCCGCGATAAGGAAAAGCGACTGTCCCTGCAGAACAAGAACTCAAACAGAAGAATAACAAGTGGAACTTAGCTCTACTGGCCACAGCCGCCACCACCGGAGCAGTGAATTTGTAGAACACGACGGGCCGTTTCTCAGTCTCAGTTTCTTCACGATTCGACAGTAAATCATCGAGGCAACAAGGTGAAGCCGACTACAAAGTACGCCGACGCCGCTTTCACCGAAGGGCGACGGGGAGAAGGCATATATACGCGCCTCTCCGGACGTGCACGGCTGCGTGAACTGACGCACACAGTGTACAGCAGCGACACTATGCGCGCTCACTCGGCTTTCTTCTTATCTCTGCTACGCCAGTGGTCAGTACCGGTCCGCGGCTTCGGGAGTCCGCTCGCGCGGCACTTACGGCGCGACGAAGTAGACCTTGTTTAATGGCCGCATCTGACACTTCTACGCCGAGAATACCAAGTGAGCTCCCAAGCTGCGGGCTCATTGGGAGGTGAGAGCGGGAGGTGGCTGGGACCCTCGACCCTCATGTCTCCACGCCAGCGCATTACAGCATACGATTCCTTTTCATTGCTTTTCCTTGCCTCTCTCTCTGTCGTCCGTACAGTCCCGCACGTTATATACTTATCCAAGACCGAAGAGTTTGAGATAAGGCGCCTAGAGCGCGCTCGTATGCAGCTAAAGTCTATGCGTATACCAGTATACTTTAAGCGGCGCTTAGCGAGAAGTCCATATAGCAACGGCGGCTCAAACGAGAGTATGGCATGCCTTCGCTGTTCAGGCGCTAGTTCGTCAGCGCACCGCAGCGATGCGAATCTTTTTTCTAAGCCACCTACATAGCAAGCAGACTGGTGTTTTCGTTGGCCGGTGGTTGCCCGTGGAACAAGTGCCGGCGAGCGAATTCCTCCTTTTGGCGTTTACGAGGGCTTGCGTGTGGCGAGCATTAAATCACCACAGTGATAGAATGACCCAGCGAAAAAAGAGCGTTTTTTTTTAGTTATTCCGATGAGAAAACACCATACGTCTGGTGAATCCCGATGCAATTGATTGAGTACAGCATCTTTTTTTGTGTAACACGGGCAATACCTCTTGAATGCCGAGAGAACCATTAATGCTTGCTTCTTGTGGGGGCTTCTGAAGTATCGACATCTTCTAAGGCTATAGCATACACTATCATAAGCAGTTCAAATATCAACAGATACGAACAATGAATACATGCACAGCTCTCACTACCTAAACTATACTGACCTGTTTGGTAACATTTTTCTCTTTCATACTAGAATGAGAATAGAACTGAGGCGGGAATAGGAAAAGGGCAGTTACGCCCAAGCTCACAGCCCTTAAACTGACAGCAAAACTCAGTCATGCTCATTCTAAGTACAGGTACGCTATTCTGCAGCGGTGACATTACGTGCGCTGATGAGATAGCGAAACAGCACTTTTCCAAGCATTTTTGACTTGTTGAAATCTTTTGGTTGAAAAAATAAGTTAAGCTTGATTGCTTTTTTTACTACGACATTTATTATGTTGGTGCTAAGTAAAGCTACTTTGGTAGACAGAAGAATTCTGCAGTGTAACCGGATCAAGAGTGGAGGCTTTTCAGGATGACTCAAGGTAACTGCGCCCCTGCGCATTCGGCTCCAGAGCGGTGCGGTTGTCTCATACTGTTCCCATAGTAGAGTACCTAGTACTCTAAATCCTTACCCACTTTTTTCTAAACACAGTTAGTTGTTCAGTTTTGTTAAAATAATTGCGCACAGCCGCGCAAGTTTTCGCCCTGGAGAACCCAGAAATGCGTATCGTTTCACCGGGGCAGTTTATAGCTCTCCCATAGTAGGGCGCGTATATATAGCGCTGTAAAGCGCTGACACTTTCTTTTTCCTACATCGATGCAGTGGAAGATCGTTAAGGCTCTGATGGCAAGGTGAGCACTCTGGATCGGCAATCTTTTTGCTGAACAAACATCTTCGAAACTGTATCGATGGCCCACTGCTCTGGACTAGTATCATATAGAGCACTCTGAATTGTCAACTATTGTTTTTGCCAAACATACAGCTATCAATACGTTATTAACCCTTTTTTCTGCAGCCATGCAGACAATGTCTTTATAAACGTTGCGAGACGGCTGACTGTACGCGATGAGTGCAGTTCACGCGTCAGCTGAGTGCCTTGGAAAGGTTCGTGACACTAAATGTGAGAAGACAAGAACACGAGGCGAAGATGGCTCGCGAGAAGGCGGCGTTAGACAAGAAAATTTTGTCGCTTCGCTTGCATCTTGCGGAGGCTGAGGTACGTTGCGGTAGGCGCGAAGACACAACAATCATAACCGATCGTTCCGAGCCGTCACAAATATGCCCTGTCCAAACGGCGCCTGCACATGAAGAAAAACGGGGTGATTTTATTCATTCGTCTGAACTATCCAAAGTGGTGCGAACAGGACAGCTATCGCCTGTAGATAAGCTGTCCGCACCGAGCACCCTTCCAGCTGGCGACCAGGAGACTAAGAAAGGTCCGGGTGAGCCCTTGAAAGAAAAAGGTAGACCCTGAAGAGAGAAATCGATTATTTTCTCAGCGGAAAAAGACCGAGCACATTAAAGGAAGAGGCAGGACTACCTCTATACAGCTCCATTGAAGGAGCGATAGAATGTCACTGGCACGATAACGGCGAGTGACGAGGAAAAAGTTCTGAGGTTATGGCCGATGTTGATTGTTCACCTTTGGATACTGTAACAGGGGCCACAAGCATGGTCGAAGTCGATGCGCACAACTCCCTCATAGATTCATTGTGAAGTGACCTCTCCCAGTGAACAGGGGAAGAGGAGGTGTTCATTCGGCGAGAAGCAGGGTGGAGGCTGTTCTCCAGCGTCACGTCACGGTCGTGGTTTGCCACGAGTGCCTGGAAGACTTCAAGAAAGGCAGCGGCCTGTTTCGCTTGACCTCAGGCTTCGATGGTCCATGGAGTCAACGGGAGGCTACCGCAGCCACCGGGTCCACTGTCGGGTGTTAGCCCGGTTGCTTGGCTGTCGCCCCTGGTCCGCGCGTCCGAAATAAAGACTGCCTGACTTCGTTGGCCCTGTCTTCGGCACTTATCCGCTCCGTCGTTCCTACATCTGAGCGTTGCCCTGCTCTTCGACTGACTCCTCCGACGACGGCATCTCTGTGCACGCATCTACTCGCCAAAGACATCTCGACACCTCAGTATACTAGCACTCACCAGTGAAACTGTTCCGGTTACGGTTGGACTAGACTTGCTGATGTGTCCACTTAAGGCTCTTTACATAGGTTGTGAAAAGTTTTGTTAACAGTACAACGTGTTGTGTGTCTCATGTTTGTGTGTGGTTTCGATAAAGTGAGGGAAACAGAAAGCAGCCTCGCCGTCTTTCATACGGACGTTTTGGTCAATGACGCAAGGAAATCCGTTTAATTCAAATATTTCAAAGAACACCATCACACTCATAACCTCTCCCATAGTTGTTAGCATAGCACCAGTTTAAGTACTTATTGTACCGCTGTACTGCGGTGATGCAGTAAATTGTATAGTCTCTATCGTAATGCGATAGTGTTACTTGGTTCATTGCGTCACACGCCAAAAAGCCGCAGCACAAAAGATGAACATACACTATGCCTCAAGTCAGAGGGCACGGGCGTAGTTCGGAAATCAAACGTTCAAATGCCAGACATTTACTGGCGATTGAATATATAATGCCAATCTCCCCTGACATAGGCAGAGTAGGCCTGGTTATCTACAGCTATGTGGTGTTTAAGGATGACCTATTAACTTTTTAGGGGTGAAGCTCCTTGTGGTTGAGTCTTGTTCGTTAGCGCTGGTGTTGTGTACCTTAGCCACCGCATGACGAAGATTCTGATGACCGCTAAGAACAAGTGCATTCCGACACATTCTCTTTCTGTTATCACGGTACAGCATACGCGAGGCGCGCACTACGTCATGGCATTGACGATAACACTGATGACGATGAAGATCAAGCGTGTTCAGGCCACACATTCTTTCTGCCAGCGCAGCACATGCAAGGTACCCATTATACGCTATGATGCTGAAGATGATAACGATGATGATTGTGAACAACGACTGGCTAGTTCAGTATATGAAATCTCAAAATGCTCTACGATGCATTTCGTATAATCTCCAAAAACCAACAACCACCAGGAGAACGTACACAGACCTCGTCACAGACCTCGTGCCCAGACGGGCAGAAGCACGGGCGAATGGACGGACGGGTGAACGAATGGACACACGGACGGACTGACGGATGGACGCTTCGCCCCAGTCATCATCATTCACTCCGTGGATAAGCTGTGATTTTTTATTTTTTTTTTTTTGTCGCGGCTGTCGCACTCCAAGCAGTAAATGGCACAGAAAGACCCTTGATGCATGCGGGAGGGACACTTATTCAGCGACGAGGCGTAATCCGCTAACACGATAAGAAGAGGCAAAGCACGTAACTGCGTCTTCTCCGAGCCGAATCATCCAGTATGCCACATTTCACTAACCGCAGAGTTTTCTGCAATATTGCTCCTAAAATCCTGGTTGTGCTGAAACAACCCAATCACTTCTTGTGCCATGATTCTGCACTTGAATTTACCGCGCCAGGATGCTTATACTGCCTCCACCAACCAAGAGTATGGTGTGAGGGAGAAAATGTGAGAGACTTGAGACGCGTTTGTGGAGCCCCGTGCATGTGCGTATATAGCTGGCGCCTTGGGTAGAGCCATTAGAGTTTTCTAAAATTAACTAGACGAGACTCTGGCATTGCAGTCGTTTAGCGGCCATGGGAGGGATGGGTAGTACACGGATTTGCCTAATTTTATACTTGCTGGTGGTAAATCACACTTGTGACTTCGTTTATTTCTGTGTTCCAGTTTTGTTTCGAAGAAAAGAACGAATCCTTTTGCACTCCGTGACCCGATTTGAGAAGGTAAGAATAAAGGAATAAGATGGTGAAGCGCAACCCCTGAACATTTCCTGACTTTTGTTTCGTGAGAAAACAGCTCCAAACCACACGAAAACACATGCAGACAGAAGTACGAAGATTACACAAATCCGTGTACCACCCATCATTCCCATGCTCGATGAAGTGCCGTGCGTTGCAGCTCCCATAGACACAAGCGCCAGAGTTCCCTCTAGTGTACATTTAGGAATCTCTATGGGTAAAGAACCCCATATAGTTTCCAATTAATAAAAATAGAGGAAGCTCTGAAGCTAGAGTCAAAGGGAGCTGCAACATACGGTGCTTCAGTGGGTATGAGAATGATGGGTAGTACACATATTTCTCGTCGTACTTCTGGCTCCGTTTGACATTGCGTGGCTTGAAAGTGCTTTGTCACAAAGCAAAACTAGAAAATGTTCAGCAGTTGCACTTCACCGCCTTAACCATTTAGGCTTATCAATTCAAATCATGCGCGCGTGTTCTGCTGAATGTGCTGTGTTTATCTCTCTTCCTTCTCTCCTCTGTATCTTTCATCTTCCCCATCCCCCTCCCATGCGCAGGGTAGCACATCGGCTGCCTATTGGCTGGTTAACCTCCCTGCCGTTCTTTTCCTCCTATTTTCCTTCCTTCCTTCCAATTGAAATCAGGACACGAACTTTACAGTCGTCTGTTGTTTTATTTTAAACGATATCGAAACACCGCAATAAACAAATACACGTTTGCGTTTGAAGCGCGCAAGCATGAAAAGTTGATTGATTGATTGATTGATTGATTGATTGATTGATTGATTTGTGGGGTTTAACGTCCCAAAACCACCATTTGATTATGAGAGACGCCGTAGTGGAGGGCTCCGTAAATTTTGACCACCTGGGGTTCTTTAACGTGCACCCAAATCTGAGTACACGGGCCTACAACATTTCCGCCTCCATCGGAAATGCAGCCGCCGCAGCCGGAAAGCAAGCATGAAAAGTAAGCAACTTTATGTGCTACTAATCATTTTCATGGTCGCTGGGCAGCACCAGAGTCCCCTCTAGCTAATTTTGGAAAGCTTCATGAATCACCAGGCACATATCATCGTGGACTGAGAGTTCGTGTTTGACTACCAGGTCATCAGAATCAACAAGAACTTTTGTTCAAACTTTGTTGAAATTTATTTAGGCCGTCTTACCAACGTCACTTCCGTGCTGGAAATGATGTCAGTGAAATATTGGTAGACCCCTGCATGAAAGACTCTCGTGTTAAAATAAAATGGCTGCATATCAAGAGTGCCGGAAAATCTAGTGCACTGACTGTTGCATACATTGCACGTTGCCGTGTAGACTTCACCACGAACCTGAGCAAAAGTTGAATTACATGCTGTGCGTCTACGTTTCCTACGAAATCGTTGCCATTTCACTTCTGATGACCGGCTATATCTCATTTAGTGCGTGGCGGGACGCCATTTCTTTGAAGTACGAATAATTAGCGAGTGGTACTTGCAACTGCAAAACATTCATCACTTCTATTTTTAACTGGATACCCGTAAATTTCATCCTAGCACGCTCAACGATGGATGCCGAGCTCATACGATACAGTCATGTAGCAGAAATCACCCATTGGCATTACGGGAAGTCGGCGATGCAGTTAATCAAAACTTAAGACGATATATGATGAACGAACACGTAGCACACTACTGCGTTTTGACTCTGTCGATGTTTATTTCCATCCCAAAAAGTACTAAATACAATGCAACAGGAAGACAAGGCACATAGGTGAATAGACTAGATACTCGTAAACAACTTCTTCGATCTCAGCTTTGAGCGTATGTACACTGTGGAGCACTGAAAGGCATCGTGCAAGACTTGAAGCGGACACTTTGCACGGAACAGGGTGCGTGCCAGACAGAACTGCAGCATTGGCAGGACGGGTTGTCAGCACAACTGTGCGCACACGTCACGACTCGTATTGTTTTTCTTTTCATTGATCAGCTAAGGGTAAACACGCTCAGTTCACATCTGTTTCTGTCACGGAGAAAAATTTGCTCCCCCGTTCCAATCTGTGCTTCTTGCTCTCGGCACTGGTTTTCTTGCTGACGCTTGGATTTTGCACGGGAAAACTTTGTCGCAATGAGGTATGCGCAACGGTACATTTTAATATTGTTCAATGCGCATTCGAGTTGACGAGAGATCGCAAATGCTTGATGGAATACCCCGACTGCATGTTAGATGCCACAAAATTAAAATTAAAATGAGAAAAGCCGACTTGTTGCAGGTATACTTTTAATTGGAGAAGCTCGCCGCCTTCATAAGGTCTTATTAAACCACATTTGTAACACCTGTATTTTTATTTTCACAGCGAAGCAATTTTGCATGTACGCTGTATTTCAGTGGGGTAATTTTGTTAGTTGCTAGACGGGCGAAGATTTCAAAATGACGAAGTCGTTGTAAAGGTGCTGCCACAAAACTATTTTAGTATATGTCGCCTCCGCCTGGTCCGTATGAATACACAGTTTATCTACTAGAACTTGCACAGTACGCCGATAACGTTGAAAGTTCTCATAAAGTGAAGTGAGACGCCGTGGTGTCATTGCGTTGTTATCACAGGAGTTACTACCTCGAGCAATAATCGTTGCCTCTCGATCTACCTTCGAATTGAAAACAAAAAAAAAACGTTTTAAACTAAGAACATTGTAGTTCGAAGTCACCACAAATGTTAGGTGATATCTTCGTCAGAAGACACGTGTTGTAGACACAACGTCTAGATTTAGCATCACAAGCGTAATGGCACTGTAGTTTTTCTCTCGCTTGAAACGTCCATCCTAGCATACACCCTTCTATTGCAGGTGACGGACAAACAAAGAAAGTCGTAGGAACAACGCCTTATTAAACAGAACCTCGTGGGACTCGTCGATGTTTGATTTTCATCTATGTGTCCACCGAAACAAACAATGATGAATTTCACAAGGAATACACAAATATTAGTATTTGATCACGGCAACACCCAGATTACCTGCACTCAAAAAAAATTTCTTTTCATCTTTCGCGCTCATAATGTTATTCAAAAATACTTATTGTATGTGCTGCGTGGCTCTACAAGTAACCTAACTTGTTAAGCTAGCAGAAATATATATACATTACTTCTCTCGAACCGCGTCTCGCGCCTAGTAGCACATTCGCTGTACAAACTAGCATAATATATGTGTTTATAAAAATTAAGTAACATCTGTACGTGTAAGGCATACAATAAGGCACTGATGTGTAAGACATCGTCAAAAATAGTTTTTAATGTCGCGTGTGATAAGTGTAAGTCACAGTAACATATCCTCAATGCTACTTCACTTCATGCGCTATCCTCCACAGAGTTGTTGTTTTACTCATTAAATTGACACGTACTGTCCTTCTCATATTTACGTCAAGAAGAACGTTTTTACGACCCATTTTAGCCCAAGGAAATGCCGCAAAGCAAAACGCACTCTGGTCGTTTCACATTACTATAAACAAAACGCTCGTATTGTAAGAAGGCATCGTCTTGCCAGAAGTATAGATTGTCGAAGACAGCGATATACGTTCTGATCGGCCCCCTTAGTGGTGTGGTTCTTTAAAACACATGGCGCCGTCATGGATGATACTTCGTCCTACGTTTGTTATATTATCACCGGGAATATCAAGCACGCATACGTAGAAAAGATTTTGCACTTCTTCCTGGCGCCCAGGAACCTGTTAGGATAACAACACGGCCTCGCAGCTCCTTTTGACACATTTGTTGGCGAAGTACTAAACACCAATATGTACACAGGCTCTATTTGCATCTCCCGCCAAAGGGGCAGTTACGCCATTATCCAATAATCGTCTTGGCAAACGGGAAACCAGGATAGAAAAAAAGTACTATCAATGGGCTTAACAAGGAATGGCCCTAACTATTATGTCATGTGACCTCATGACCTCCCGAACAGACTTCATTCCACGGATCAAATGCGTACCAGAGGAAACACACATACAAATGTCACTCCAATGGGGAAGAATGGTACAGAACGCGACGCTAAAACTGGTCCCAGTTCGCCGAACACTGAAAGTCCGCAGTGTCGGCCACTACAGAGCACGCACAAGAAGTCTGAGATCACGCCATCTTCTCTTCATTCTCTTTTTCTCATCGGGGACCACTCCAACGGTGTTGATTCGAAGCCACGCGCGATCACAACACGAGTTTGTCACATGTCGGGTCAGTATATCATCGACCAGCCGACACTTCGGGCGTGTCGTCAAGGTGTGAGCATGGACGCGCCTTCCAAGAACTTCATGGTCGGTAAGGAGGGTGGCAGGAAGGCCTGAGCTGACTGCCGGTAGCGCATCATCATCTGGTCCAGCACACCGAACAGAAGCCGTGGTGGCGGAGGCGGCGTGGTGGGTGACGACGCGACCCCCAGGTCAGGGTTCGAACGCGAGCTGCCCTTGCTGTCCTCGTTGGAGTCGAGTGTGGGCGACTTCGGAGGCTCGGCTTCGTAGTGGCCCGTCTTGGCCGATGACGAGAGACCGTTGCCGGCCAGGGTGCCCAGGCATGTCGGGCAGTAGCCGCGTCCCAGAAACCTGCCCGCGCCGCCGGTTGCGCCCACGGAGTAGGACTTGCCGCAGCCCGAACACTTCTCCTGGTGTTCTCCTGGTAAAGGAAGAGATAAGGAAAGAACGCGGTTAATGCAAATAGTAAAAGGTTCTGGCAGGCTAGTTGGCTCATTGCTTTTATTCTTTAGTACATTGTGCGAAAAGATTAGGACACAAGTAAAAAATACACTGGAACATAAGCTCGTTGTGTCCTGCGTGTTTCTTACTTGTGTCTTCATCTCTTCGCACTGTTTCAATAACGTTTAAAACATAAATAGGTTAGCGTAAGCGTATCGTCGTTGTCGTCATTAGAACAATTGCCTCCGCTACGACCAATGCCACCACCACCTTCTTTGATACTATGTCCGAAGCATCCGAAGTCACGACTGGCTGGAGTCTGCACCTACAGAAGAATTTATGAGACATGCACTTTCTTAACAAAAGTCCTTTTCGAGTAAGGCGAAACGCAAGCATTCCGCGTACCCTATGACGTCATTCTGCGTTGCACAGCAGATAGAGTGAGAGCCCTCTACCACGACGTTACTCATAATCGCATAGTGTTTTCAACATTTCCAGATATTATCATCAACAAGAGCCCTGCGTTGTCACAACGGCCATATGATACGCCGCTGAAGCCATGTGGAAACTTCACTGCACCGAATGATACCAGGTTTATCACAACCTGCTGATGACTTCAGACTTCATTTAATTCTGAAATAAAATAGCTTTGAAGGGCACAGCAGGGAGTCATATAATATTGTTCAGTAGTGTGTGCCAAGGTAAAATGACACTTCACTTTTTTTTTTCTTGCTTCATTTCGGAGAGTAGCACCGAGGGTGCTGACTTGGAAAACTCGCACTCGCATTCATCCTGAGCTTGTATCTTTACCTCCGCATAACTTCGGGCAAGACAAAAGCTGGCGGTGAAAGGAAGGAAGACTTCCTGGACATTAACAAAAAGTGCGACACGCGAGGCTTCTAGCGAGAGGCCGCACACAATGAGCGGCGTAGAACGGGAGCAAGAAGAGATAACATCTCGAAAATCTGCGAACTCCTAGAGAGGCGGTGGCAACAAAGGCGGCCATCAGTCAAGGCTTGAACAGCTCGTCGGGTTCGCGAACTCATTTCCCTCCGAGAACCGGTACGCGCTTCAGTAATGGCTCGTGATCACTCTACTGCTACGGCGTTTAGTGTTCGGTCAAATGAAATCACATTGCTTTTCATCGTGCCCAGCGCCAACAACATTTATGTTAATTAGGCGTTATTGCTAATATTAATTACCTCACTAAAAAAGTGATTGATAGAATGAAGCCTTAACACCCTGGCAACATTTTTTTTTTACTTTCAGCTATGATACCTCTACGTTAGTCCAAAGATGGTCTCGCTAACTATTCGGTATATACTTTCCGATATGTTATATCCGGTACGCGGTAAGCGAGCTTATCAGCCTATCACTGTCGGCTTCTCCGCACCCGCCAACACCACGGCATATCGGAGATCTTCTCGGTTTAAAGCCCAACCATTAAATATAGCTTTTCTTTGCCGAAGTGCTCCAATGGCCATATATTTTGTGTGGAGCCTTACGCGTGTTGAATGATAAGGCAAACTGGTTCGGTAAGTTGTCTTGCTGTTTATGTGGCCATTTCGATGCTCTTCAATCTCCGTATGTTGCTAACAAGCAATATGAGAAATATGCGGAAGTTATGTTGGCTGTCACTGAAGCTGAAAAACAGCGCGTGAAGAAGATGGTTCCTACAGACAAAGTGAATTGAAAAAAAAAAAAAATCTGGCGCATTCCTCTTCAATGCTGTGAGAAGCGAAACAGGTAGCTTCCGTGTGCAACCGTCCATCCCCCCTCTGCGCTCGGTATTGTTTTTGTTGATAAAATATACATTTGGGTAGGTTTAGTACCGGGCACTGAAGAAGCATCTACACTTCAAAAAATGATAAAATATAGCGTAACTACGCACAGGTATGCCTATCGCACAACTCATCAGAGAACAGACCAAAGCGGCCGAAGCATTCACTATAAGCGTAATAAATAAAACACGTACACGCACTGGTAAACGTACGGCAAGGAGAAAGTAGGTCAAGCCAGCCGTGAAAGTAAGATGCAGCTTTACTTTACAATAAACTTTAGTTTCCAGTCATGCCTGTTTACTGTGTGTTCTTTGCGGTGTCCGTTGTACTTGCGCTACTCTCCGACATGAATATATTCCAAATCACATAGCACTTTACGTTGCTTCAGCTTATCAACGATTGCTGAGAGACACACCTTGTTTCATGCCTTGGGTAATGAGTGGAGTTTTAACCTGGACCTCACAAATTTATTTTAATAAGTTTACTGTAACCTCACTTTCAGGCTTTAGCTGCATGCCAGGTAAACAGAATAAATAAATAAATAAATAAATAAATAAATAAATGAATAAATATGTGGTAGAATAACGGTGACAATGCTACAAGATGAACACTATGCACGAAATATAAAAACAAAACAAGGAAACGGCACTGTTGAAGCGGGGACGATTGCCTTCTCTTCTGCGCAAGAATGCATGGGCGTCGCGCTATTTCGAAATCACGTTTCTTGCGCGCCACGCTCGTGTGCGCTTAATAGGCGTGCCCAATACTGCGTAGATAGAGAACCAACTGTGCCTCAAAAGACGACTACGACGACGATGACGAAGCCGTGGGCGTATTCCGCGTGCGTTACAGAGCAGGACGAGCCAGCCATTAACCACGGTGGTGAAACGCGCGCGGCGATAGCCTGAGACGTTCGCCCCCTCGACTACGATGTCTCGAACAAGAGCAACGACTGAAGCCAGAGCATCTGAAAAGAACGTAGCCCGCGATGCATTCACGGCGCTACGTGAAGCTGGGGAGAAAGAACGACACCCACGCTCAGTTTTTGCCTTCCTTTGGACGCGTGTAAAGAACCGGCATGAGTGTGCAACGAACACGAAAACAAAACAAATAAAGAAAAGGACAGCAGAACACTTCCGATGAACGAGCATATTGTATACATGGGAAGGAGTATAGTTCTATAGATATACGAAATGGATAAGTCTTGAGGCAGATCTGCCCCGCCACGGTGGTCTAGTGGCTAAGGTACTCGGCTGCTGACCCGCAGGTCGCGGGATCAAATCCCGGCTGTGGCGGCTGCATTTCCGATGGAGGCGGAAATGTTGTAGGCCCGTGTACTCAGATTTGGGTGCACGTTAAAGAACCCCAGGTGGTCAAAATTTCCGGAGCCCTCCACTACGGCGTCTCTCATAATCAAATAGTGGTTTTGGGACGTTAAACCCCACAAATCAAATCAAATCAAATCATTGAGGCAGATCAAAAGAAGTAGAGATAGAGAAAGAAAACAAAAACGATCCTCAGAACGATTCGCCGACCGTTTTTACTCATCTACAATATGCGCTCATTCTATCCGTCCTACTCATTGGTAATATGTTGAGTCTCTTCAGAGTGGAGTGAATCAAGTTGTAAAGCTATGGGGCATAGGGCATAATATTTGCCGTACTTAAACCTCGTGACGCGTTATGCTATAGATGAGAGAGGTAAATGCGTTATTTAGCTTTCAAAATAGTTTTTGGAATGACATCTGCAAATGTATATATACTGTGACCGATGGCCTTTATTTTCTGGCTACTACTATAAAAGTGCTTTCTCCTTTAAAGCTTCTTTTACATGGCATTGTTTCCGTATAAATATCAATAAAATCGACTCACTAGCAATTAAATCGTCGAATATAATTAGCTCAGAATAGTCGATCGTTCATCGAAATATTTCTGTGTTAACAAACCGCCCACTCAAGGTTACAGTGAGAAACATGCAAGGCAAAGGTTATATTGGGATTCGCAGGCACATAGTAAGAGACTGCCATCTAATATAACCGGTACTCGGCTTCTCGCGTGCCTAAAAAACAAAACAAAAAGACACTTGTAGACGTATATCTGCAAACAAAGTTGCAACTATGGCTCAAAGAATCACGAGCCCTGTACATATTAACATGTACATATATGTACATATGTACATATGTCCATATGTCAGATGTGCATATGTATATATGAGCTTATGAACATGGGGCGTCACCGCTGCTGTCTGCAAACAAAGTTGCAACTATGGCTGAAAGAATCACGAGCCCTATATATGTACATATGTCCATATGTCAAATGTGCTTATGTACATATGAGCTTATGAACATCTGGCGTCGCCGCTGTAATGCCCTGTACACACGATCGTGTGGCACGTGTCAACGTCTAGAATGGAGTCACTGCCCATACATTCGCGCATAAGCGACACTCGTGAGGTCAGCGCGCATGACTCTGCGACGAGGTAAGTCTCCAGCTGCTCACCGAGACAAAGACGACGAGGGGGCAAGACACCAAGAAAAGAAAAGGAGGTGAAACCAAAGCAAATATCAGTCCTAGAGTGGGCAATAGCGAGGCTATGCAGGGTACGTACGGTACGCGAGCGGAAGATGACGAAGGCGCGGCGAAGAAACGAAGGCGCGGCGCGAGCGACAGGGCGTGCTGTGGGGAGTGTCGCGCCTGGCGCGTGCGGCTGAGTGGGGAGCGCGCCACGGTACGGCACGCTTCTGGCGGCGGTTACACCCGCGTCCAAATGACGGCGGGGCAACGAGAGAAAATGGCTTCGCCACGGGAAACCACGAGAAGAAATAAACGCCAAGTAAAATGACGAACGGCGAACAAGAGATAAACGAGATTGAACGAGAAGTCGGATGAAAGGGAGAAGAAAAAGAGAGCAGAATTCCTCCGCCCTTACTGCGAGTTCGTCTACGCAGTGCCAGCGCCACGCATTGGCAGTGCGTTCTTTATGTGTACTACTCTCGGTTCGCGGCATGAAAAGAAGAAGAAGAAGGCGAAATCGCGTGTGCGGCGTCGGGCGCGATCTCCCGAGACTGGCTTAAATATACACGTACGCCCTCTCAATTTGTAGTCCGCGCGCGTGCGCACACACTCCCGCCTCGTGCGGGCGACAGCGCTGCGTGCCTTATCGCTTAGTAAGGTGCACGTACAGGCGTAGCCGAAGATACACTGCGCCGACGACGAAGTCGCTTGCCGATTCTCCGGTCGCGCTTACGCGTGCGCGAGAGATATGGGAAAACGTGCGCGCGATTCAAGCCCCTGATGAAATGCTAAGACAAGCGTCACGGCCTGTGCTCTGCTGATGCCGCATGTTTGGACAACTCTGTTTCGTTGGCCGAATCAAGAGAGATAGCTTAAGAGGCAAGCTTTAAAGATTACTCCTGTGATCTGTACGCGATATCGTCACGAGCTCACAGCGCGGCGACACGACGAGTAAATTAGGCGCAGGTGTTGTAACATCTGTCAGCTTTAACCGCTGTATTGAATCTTCACGGCTAGTGCTTATTCGGCTAGTGCGGTCCGTTTATTGCGGCGTGTATTCCGCCATTAAGCTGAGGCGCCCAAGCAAGAGCGACTGCAAAAAAAAAAAAAAATGAAGGAAAGCACAAGTCTGTTCGACTACACTCCACTTCTTAGTCCCGATACAGTGATCCTTACAAGAAGTGAAAAAAAGAGAAAAAGACAAGGTCCTGAACAACACTAATTTATAAAAATTGTGAACTAATAAAACCTCGTTGATGACAAAAATAAAAGGACCAGTACTTATATCATGATAACTTCCTGTTAAACATACTGTACTACCTGCAATTTTTTAAAGGTTCTGCATAAAGATTTTATGCAAAGTATTGTGAGTAGATGTCCTGAAGTTGTTATCACGTGTATTTTCGTAGGCATGCCAATGACGTGGAAGGAAGAAGGAGCAGTCAAGTTTGAGAATAGAGAGCATATCACGCTGGGAGGCTTGCGACGAATGTGGGATATTCAATTCACAATTGAAGCGAACCTACTCAATACAATTTTGTGCTTATTATTATTTCGCTGTTTTGTTTTCTTTTGAGAACGCTTTCACACTGATTCATTGCCAGGGGTGGTGGCATATATGGAATTGAAAAAGAAGATCCAGTAAACTCCCGCAAAAGTGCTTGTATATCTCTCCATTTAGAACGGTTTAATTCACTAAAAACTCCCCCTCTGTAATTTCTCTTTTTTGGTCAACCCTGACTATACCACGCAATGCGAACCACGTCATTCGGTGCCTCATTGGTGGCGGTGGGAATACAAGATAATTATTAATCACTATTCGTTTGCGCCGTCTTCCTCGTCCCGCCAGCTGCAGTAAACCGTTCAAACCACGCATCCGATTAAGTTTTGCTCTGTGGCCACCCAAGTTCGATTGGGAAGCCGGCGCCCAAAGCAGCCTTCTCCAGACCACTCATCAGCATTCCATTAGTACAATCGCTCTATTCTATGCGAGCAGCAGTCGGGAGCGCTCGTCCGTCTTGATATCAGCGGCCGGTTTCGTTATATTGACCGCGAGATACGACAAGCAAGACGAACAGGAGATGCAAATGGCTATGGCAAGGAAAGAGGAGCGGTATTTTAGAGATGTGGACGCTTCTATATCTCGAGTATAGCTCCGTGCTGACCAGTCTCGGACAAACAAATGGGTTGGCTCCTCTGCGCGAAATAGGAATATCTCGTCTACCGTTAAATGCGGATATTGATTGCCTCTTGGATTACGCCGGTACAGCCAGAGTCAGGGTCTCCCCTAGAATCCGTGTGGGACACTCCAATGAGAGGCAGTCGGTCTGGCCGTACGAAAAAAAAAGACAAAAACAAAGATAGAAAAGAGCCTGGCCGATAGAAAATGCAAATATGCCGCTAAAGCCGAATGCGGCGGTCACAGTACGGTAAGTGGCCTCGCTTCCCTTGTTATCGCCTCTTTCTAAGCCGGCGCGAGTTCACTTCGCGGAACATACGCGTCTGTTTCAGTACGGCCGGCAGTAGGCGAAATAATAGACAGGCCCTCCATTCTACACTGGGTGAGCCGATGTTTTGCCCTTCCAACCGGATTATAAATGGCTCACTCCATTCCCAAATGGTGGTGTCGTACCAGTGCGGCAGATCGACTCACAAGTGTAGAAGGGGCCACTAGCCTCGTAGAAAGCAACTTGTCTCGCGAAGGAATCAGAGCCGAGTTGTCTGCAGAGAGCCAGGAGCCGCCATATCTGTATACGGTTCGGCACGAAATGAGAAAAGAAGCCGGCAGCTTGGTTTTCGCCTTTTGGTGACAGAAAATAAAAGAAAGAAACGGGCGCTCGGAATACATGCAAACAAGAAACGGGCGTTCCGCATACAGGAAACAAACCACTGCTGCCGAGAGGTAGCAGAACGGGTTGCCGATTGCTGTCGGCCCCACTCGGCAATTAACGGACCACCGAGCAAAAGTGCTTTCCTGTGTTTCCCGCCTTGGGCAAACCCTCTCGCCACCATTCAGAGCGCCTACAGCGTTCTTTTTTGTTTCTTCTTCTTTCCTTTTCTCTTTACTTCTTTTTTTTATTATAGAGACCGTGCTATTGCTGGTGCTCGTTGGGGAGAATGACCCAGCTGCGCTTAACAAACTGTGTGCTTTGCAACTTCGGGCAGCTAAGCCGCATGCCTTGCTCTTTTCATGGTCAAGGTTTCGCCTTACGTCGTACTTAGCACTTGTGTATTAACTGGTGTAGCCACGTATTAGGCTAGCCTCATTCATATTTATCACCCGGCTTCACACGCACACATTCGGGGCTTTTCCCTGTGAACAAATACTATACGTAGCTTTACCTTGTTATATATATATATATATATATATATATATATATATATATATATATATATATATATATATATATATATATATATATATATATATATATATATATATATATATATATATATATATATATATATATATACATGGGATATGGCACAACGGGAGCGTTGTCAACAAGGATAAATATATTTATTTCCCAACAGTTCCGGGAGGGGTCCTCCCTTCATCAGGGGATGAGTTATACTCATCCCCTGATGAAGGGAGGACCCCTCCCGAAACTGTTGGAAATAAATATATTTATCCTTGTTGACAACGCTCCCGTTGTGCCATATCCCATACCTTCACGAAGACTAACTGGCCCATTGAATTATTACTCCCACTATATATATATATATATATATATATATATATATATATATATATATATATATATATATATATATATATATATATATATATATATATATATATATATATATATATATATATATATATTGCCTTCACCAGTGTGCCTTGAGTTCTCTGTGCGTATGGGTGCACTGAATATTTTTCCCATTTTATTTCAGGTTTTATTGCAAAAGGTAATGGCCAAAATCGATAAACTGATAGCAAGCTTGTTTTCTTTTACGATGGTTTAATATCCTTCAAAAGTGTGTGTGTGTGTGTGTGTGTGTGTGTGTGTGTGTGTGTGTGTGTGTGTGTGTGTGTGTGTGTGTGTGTGTGTGCTTTCGACAGATTAGGAATTTCAGTTGCGTATGCACTTGCACGATCTCTTACAATATTCGTGAACAGAAGAGGTGTGACAAACGCTCCGCGAATTATTAGTGGCTCATTTCGCGGTGAACGTGAAATTAGCCACCCACACAACTCAGTCGCACACACAGCTAGAATCACTTTGACTGTAGTCATCACTTCCAAACAAACCTATCGCCGAATGCATGGCCTCAACTGGGACTTCGTATTGAAGGAACGGCCGCAACTCCACGTTAAAGGCGTGACTAGCAGTGAAGGATCATCTTTTCCTATGATTCCACGTACGCAAGAGGCTCGCTCGGTCAAGCCCGTCGTCAACAGGCTCAGTAAAGTATAGCGAGGAATCGGGCAGCAGTGGCAGAGCCATTTTCGCGGAGCTCCGCGGGAGTTGTGGCATTATAAGCCACCTACGGTATATATACGTTGGTGCAGATAAGCCCGCGCTAGAATCGGCGCACACGCGAAGACGCGGAGGTGAGCAGCGCACAGCCTGATAGAGTCTTTCTTACGAAATGTGATCGATCACTGGGCGTCTCCTTCCTTCTCTCCTTAGAACCGTGGCTGCCCACCTCTGGCCCGCGCTCAAAGAACCACCAAATCGCACCGGTAGCGGGTAGCTCTGTCGCGACGGGGCACGTACACCCGGTTGAGGGGCTACCGCGCAGAGGTGGGCGTGGCCCGTGCGGACACGGTCGCCCCGTCGGGACATGACGGCGATGGCCGCCGCAGTCGCCGAAGCAAGCCCCGCTGACCAGTTGGGGGGCCGAAACGTCCCTCGAGCGGCCGTATTTATGGCCTACTTTCGTAAGCTATCTATGCACGCGGTGCGCACACCGTGGCCACCGAGCTCCGTGATACTCTTATCGATCCTCGTCGCCTGTCCCCAGAGATCCTGTCCCACTTTTTTATAGCCGTGCTCGGCGATGGTTGTTGGTGTAGTCTGTAGTGGCTGCAGGCTACGGTCTGAGGCCATGATAGGAAGCTTTGGCTTCATTTCGCACGTTACGTTTCCGAGCACAGTATACTCGATTAATATTGCATTTTTATTCGGCAGAAGCGTGATGATACGGAGCTCGACGAATTAGAACTGTGAGCCCTGATTTAGGAGTTCCAAGACGTGAAAAAGTATGGAGACGTGGCCGTTTTTAGGGGTTTGAAGGCTAGCACAGTTGAGACGGAAATCGGCAAAACGAAGCAGAGCACGCCAGCAGGTTTACCATCGTCAGTTCTTGAGCCAGAAAGACATGCGAAATGAGCCCCTCCCCCCCCCCCCCCCAAAAAAAAAAAGAAGGATAAGAAAATTGGCAGATCCCACGTACCTGGAAATCGACGTCATGTGAAGCATGTGGAAGCAAGGTGACCGTGTTGCCATTTATTCATTAAGCGACACGTCATAAAATTACGCATGTACAGACATATGTTGAAGAGTTTCAGATGTTTATATAACCAGTTGTTTGCACTTGCGCAACGACGACAACTGGAACATGCGTATTAGCAACACCAGAAGCTGGTATGAAGCGCTGATGCTTGCGAGGATCATTCCTGGACACTGCTACATAAATCAACTTCAGCGCATGGCAACTAACCACAATACGTTAACCCGACGTGACGGCTGTATCAAAGAAGTACATATCTATTGTTTATAACATTTTGTAGGCAGCAGTGCAACCGCTATTGACGTTTCACGAAGATTAGCATCTATTTGAAAAATAGTTCCGAGACCTGGCACAGTTCTGTAGTAATATGCTTCACTGCCCCGCAGAAGGCTTGGGTTCGATTCCAGCTGGGACCCTGACATTTATTCTTTGCATTCATGGGGTCGACGCTACCGATGCCAGGTATTTCTTAACGCTCGCACGTTAACATTGCCCATGTGTGTTCTCGTCGTTCCTGGGTAGACACTAAGTGTCAATCACCTGTGGCATATACCCGCATACCAGTGGCACATATATACCCACCCGAGAGTATGTGCTGCTGTCTGGCGGCAAGTGTTTGACGATGTACGGGACGGGATTGAGACATTATTCATGTCTTGACTAACGCGTCATATTTGTCATACCATCTTACCCTCCCATGCTACTTTTTGTTCTCGACAAGTTAAGAAGGTGACCACGAGAGCACCCAAACGTAAGTGCCTAGATAGATAGATAGATAGATAGATAGATAGATAGATAGATAGATAGATAGATAGATAGATAGATAGATAGATAGATAGATAGATAGATAGATAGATAGATAGATAGATAGATAGATAGATAGATAGATAGATAGATAGATAGATAGATAGATAGATAGATAGATGCAAAGTTGCTGAAGTTCACTAAGAAGTGCTTCGCATTTAAAATTTGCGACGTAAGACACTCTCGATTAAACCTTGACGTTGTTCTTCGTAAAGCTCGCCTTGAGCACTAAAGCTCTAGCTCCGTGATCAAAGGAATTCATATTAGTAAGATAATCACTTTATGTAAGATTGGAGTGAGAGACGTCAGTTGTCGCACCACCGTACGATGTGCATTAAGACTCGCTAATAATATAAGTGCTGTATAATTCATAGATCCACGGTGCCATTAGTACATACTGCCAGCGAGGCAACAGAGGGGCTTGCGTGGTGTTGCAAGAACATCGTTAGAAATGCCGGCATTTTCCTAGTCATTAATTCAACCCAACCAACACGGAAGTAATGGTGTATATGGACATAAGTTAGGTACCGGTTACCTCAGTACAACCATCACGTTTTGAACTGTGACGTAAACAAGGAAATGAAATATGTGCATGAGCTGCGACGTGACGGCATTAGCTTTTATTGCGGATTCATGGAGAGTTATTCGGGTGCCGTTGATAGTGGTTCACGACAGAAATTGTCTGGAATGTCAAGACAGTGAACTTTGCGTGTTAATTGGACAAGAAGTGATTGTAATTAGCGGTTCATTTACATTTGAAAGGTTAAGACGTGCGCTGCTACTCAAGAGAAGTCACGTTCCCACAAAATACGTATTTCGGGTACACTATATGTTTGACTAAGATTTCAGAATAAAAGCAATAATGAGACGTTTGACATTGAAATTTTTCCTGTGTCTTCCACAATTTCGCTTTGCGGTTTTATTTATGCAGAAAATCAGCTCTTGGTTAGACCACAAACCACACACGCTTGCAAAGCGGCGTACTTCTATCAGTCTTAACTATTCTCTGCTTAAAGCCCTACATATAGTCAGGACACTATATACGGAAACTTTCTAGTCTCCTGATTATAGCCAGCTGTTCAAGCGGGAGCTAGTGAATTATAGCAAAACTGAGTAATCCGATCAATTATCCCTGTGATCGCCGTTCCTTGAAACGAACACTTGCGAACATCCTGCGTATATTATTAGCTTCATAAATGAACCGCTAGTACGGTGTTGGAGAGTGCACGGCCTCAAAAGCGTACGACTAAAACGACGAAGCAAGTTCAGTCGGTTACGCCTTACGCATGTCACGTATCTGCGCTGTACTTATAACTGGAGTTGATCGTGTTGTGCCGGATCAAGCGTACCTGTCCTCTGCCCTTAATAGGCGATCTTCCTAATGTCCAAACGAGAGCGGTGCTCCGGGGTCAGTCAATTGGGCCGACTCGCCCAAAGCTGTGCGTTCAGTACCGCGGACTACATGAAGCAGAGGTTATTACAAGCTGAGCGTATCCGGTACTGCAGGCTGAATTCAATGCGCAATTAAGTAGAAGCTGGTCTACATAAAGGCTATGACAACCAAATATTATCGTTAGCCAGAAGGTATTTTAGGTGTCCGTTTGCATGTCTGACCTAAATTTGCAAGACGCCAGCTTAGCGTGGGCATTGTTGACGTCTTTGCGCTTAACGTGCTGAATGCAGATGTCATAACTGAAGCTTTGCGGTGTGGAATACCTTCACGTGAAAGCTTTAAATGAGAAAAGCAGGAAAATTTCATCAGAACATATATCAGTATATTCCTACTGCACCTTAATGACACGCAACATTTGGTAGCGGAACAGAAAGCTGTGCTTCGGCGATTATACCCGTCGCGATACAGTTGATAGACACGTTAAAATAAACCTGTTTGGCGGGTGCTGAATCTATAGCTTGCGCAGGAGAGCACGTTACTTATGTCTTTCCAACGATTCCGTTCCGACTGCAGGTGCCTTCTTTCGCTTCAACTCATCTATTCTCTCGCACGTTGCTCCTTGCTTTGCCGTCTTATACGTCAACATAAATCAGAACAGTTCCCAACACTGAAATGGGGGCGCTAACTTTTTTTCACATGTACGTAAATCAACCTTGCTCTCGTGCAATCTCAACCTAAAACAGCTACGCTCTCATTCCTCGATCTATAGTGCGCCAGCCTCAGTCCCCACTGAAGCATTTGCTATCGCGTCCCGAATCGAGTTGTAATTGAGTTCTTTTTTTACACCCCGCCACCTATAAGACACGGCCGAGCCGTTGCGAAGACACCAGTGCGGTACGTTTAATAGCGAACACATCTCTGCGCTGCTCGCAATTAACACTTGGCGCTAATGAAACGCTATAATAGCCCAAGAAGAACGCAAAATAATCGGCTGACCATGCGTGTGTACTTTATAAATGTACCGTTCACCGCCCACTGTCCTCCAAGCGGCCGAACGGGGCGATGATGACCGTCGGGGTTCCCGCATCACGAGGAAGTCTAATGCCAGCTCCGTTTGTCTCGCCCGGCATGTCTCGAAAGCGCAATGCCCGCGGGCTACACGGGCGGCGAGCACGGTATTGTAGAATAAGAGCAGCAACAAGTTACAATACTTGCACTGCTTACACGCACTCGTTTCTTCAGCAGAGGTGTCCGGCTTTCCCATCTCCGTGCACCCAAATGATGCGAAGGCACGAAACAGTGCCTTGAATGAATCACACTGTCCCGATGTTTAATGTCAGCGTTGTTGCCAACGCTGCTCGATGGTACCGAGCCTGCGCTTCTGTGATTAGAGGCGCAGTGCAGACGGTCACAAGTGGCAGTCGCAGAGGGCGGCCATTGACTGCGCCGTAGTAATCGCTCGCAGAAAATGAAGTGGGATGGAAGCAGATGCGACACCATCCACTTTGCGGAGAATAAATAAACCAAGTACACGAGAGGCGCATATATAGAAATAATGTCACCCGTTAACGCGCGCTAGCAGAATGGACATGCTGTACAATTTCCCTGTCTTTGTGGTCTTCCCTGGCGTCTCCCGATGACTTCATTCTCTAAAAAGACTATGGAGAAGCATTGGGACTGTTCTCCGTGGGCGACTGGTCTAACGTTGACAGATATAAGTGGCGGTGTATGCGGGTTAAGAGCTTCGTGACTGATTGCTTCCTGAGAGATTATCAACTATTTCTGCGGCAGTGAACCATGCCTTATTTGACTGCTTGTACGCTCTAGCAAGGCGTTAACAATCGCTTCTACCATTGCAGCTTCTCTCAATTGTCGTCAGCACATGCGCACTGCTGTGTAATTTCGAACGACTCCCAGTCGATCAAGTGGTCGGTCATGTGAGCGGCAATGCCGTACTGAGGTAAAAAAAATCACTACTTTATGGAATATTTTCGTGGGATTCTGAGTCACTGCTAACGTAGTACCATCGCTCATTGAAAAAGGAACCCCACAGTACTGCCGAAGTTAAAAAGAGCTTACAGTTCATTGCACGAATTGGTTCAGTTCGACCTGCACTGCTTTTCAGTCTCAAAACCAGAAAACCTGTACAAAAGAGTGTGTTATCTTTTGTTTCAGTTGGCTAAGAATGCCCAAAATAACTGACAGAGCTTGACGAAGACATTATGGGAGAAATATTTTATTTCGATTGTTAATCATTTTATTGAATAGTAATAAACACGAAATTACGACAGTTGTTATACCTATTATAATAGTATCTAACCTCGTTGTCGTCGTTTCATCATTACCATTATTATTACTATTGTTAATACAAGGAAAATGCACTTATCGACGCATTGATTGATTTATATGTGGGGTTTAACGTCCCCAAACCACCATATGATTATGAGAGACGCCCACTTATCGACGCAAAGCATACAAAATTTCCTTAGAGTAGCGCGGTTATGCGTATGTAAAAAAAGACAACGACAATAGGCCCTGTAACAATGAAGGCGATGGAATGAGCGAGAAAGTAGACAAATACGACGTTTATGCTAGAGAGATATTCCAGTGTGCTCGGCTGCTGGCCCGAAAGTAGTGAGTTGGATCTTGGGCACGATGATCTCATTTTACGATGGAGGTGATAATGACAAAGGTCCCTTATTTAGATTTAGGCGCGCGTTAAAGAGACTCGGGTTGTCGAAATTTCTGGAGCCTTCCTCTAACGGCGAGCCTCCTAATGCTATCGTGTGTTCGGAAAGTAAAACCCCAGCAATTATTAGAATTATTCGAGCGAAGTCTTTGTATGGCTCACTTCTGGGGAAGTTCAATTTGAGTCTTCCTGCAGCTGCGCAGACGCCATTGCTTTTCCGGCGATCGTACGGCCACCGTTCAACGGTGGCCGTACGCATAAAGCGTGGCCGAGAGAAGATAAAGACCGCGCCATGCGAAAGGTACGCGCGCATGACGCAAAATGTCCTTGAGCGATTCACCGGACGGTGCGATTTACAAAGCTTAGGAAGCGCGGATCGCGTTTATGGCTTCCGAACCAGCAAGCACACGTCATTGGTGGAGGGCCTCCCCCATCGCGTATATGATTCCAGCTGAGGACATTCCAATTTGGCCGATGCGACGACGGCGACACATAGCGTGTGCAGCGATGGGATCAGAAGGAAATAAAAAAGGACGAACAAAAAAAAAATTGTGGCAATCAGCTATATAGGCCCGCTGGTCATTTTTATCGGCAGCTTCTCATCGCCGATTCAAGGCCTTCATTAGAGGCGATACGCGAACTGCTTCTGCTGTATACCCGCGCTCTTCCTTCATATGTCCAGCTGCGTGTTATTGCGTCGCAGCCGCGCCTGCATCGGCCACGCCAGCGGTTTGCCCGAGAATCCTCGGGTGGTGGTTTGTCCCCTCCCTTTGCACACACGCGCAGACGAACACACGCTCTGCGTGGGCTGGGTCGCCGATCATATCTGGACGCCTTTTCCCAAGGCGACGACGAAGACGACGACCATAGGACTGTCTGGCTCGGCGTCGCTCATGCAACGCTCACCCTACCTGCTGTCCGGTAAAACGAAGTGTGTGAGAGAGACTACTCGCTTTTCGGACGCGTTATATCGGAGTGGCCAACATGCGAGGCTCGCACGCGGCCCCCTTCGCGCTTGGGCGAACAGACCGCGGTCGCGCCGCAGCGTGTCGGTGTGTTCCCTCGCCAGTAATTGGGCGCCGCATCTACGACCGCGATGGTGGAACCAGATAGAGACGCGCACACACACACACACGTGCGCGCGCTGTTCGACTGGATTTCCGCGCCAACTGCGTGTAAGGGCTCCTCGTCTCATATAGACGCACAAACACAACCACCACGCCCGCGGGAACACGAGGCGTGAGTAAGAGAGGCAACGCTGCACCTCCGTGTGTATCGTCTTGGGAGAGTATAGTTATACGAGCGTGTTCTTCACGGACAGGCAACGGGAAGTCTTGGCTCGGATCCAAAGTCACTGCCTTGGTAAACAGCCATTGGTTTGGAAACGACGGTGGTGTGATCACGTGCGTACGCGATGCGCGATAAACAGAAATTCGGAAATTGATAAGGCACCCGCTCCTGTTTGCTCCGTTCTACACGACTGACCCCCGTATTCACAAACGCTCCTCGACTCGACCTTCACCCTTCACTTGAAAGAGTTGAGCCCTGCGCCGCACGTCGGCTGAAAATGACGCTGTGGTACTTAAGAATAGCAGCAAATTATCACTGATATGCAGTGACTTGCCCTGCCTAAAGATGGCGCTCCCATCGGCTTTCTCAAGTGAAGGTGGAGCGTTGAGTTAAGGGGCGATCTAGAATACGGTGGTGAGTGACGCGTACACTAAGTGGCGAAGAAAAACCACAGGCAAGTTACTGCCCTCGGGCTAAGAGTCTGAGCCTAGTTCTGCCTATTTTCGTCCTCCATTCAAGGTTACCTCTCCACAGCAGTAGAAGTGGAATACGTTACACGCCTTCAGATTCCTATCCAGCTGACCTTTGTGTGTGGTTTTGGAATTTCCCGGCTTAGCCGGAGCAGTCACCGCCATCTTTTATTCTAATGTTAACCTTGGGAAAAAACTACGGCGTAAAAGGGAGGCAGTGTTGTTTCGCAGACTCCGTACAGAAAAATGTTCTGAAATATGCTGCTTGTCGTTTGCTCGCAATAGCGCAGCTAACTAGTTCGCCAACCTCTGTCTACCATTCCTTCTCGTCAAACTAGGTAGATTGAAGTAGTTAATCGATATATACATGACCCAGTCAGAGCAGCTTGTCTGTTTACATACATATCAAGCTCTTCGCCTAATGCTAAGGTGCTACCTATTGTATGTTTTAACGAATTAAATTGAGAGCCCGATTGCTAATAGCAAGGTTTACAAATGTGACGGGTTGACCGTATAGCCTAGTGTGCATACAGCGCATGCTGTCCCGAACCAGGCAACCTTGAACAAGGTAATAGTTATTTTTTTCTGGTTCATGCGCAAGACCAATCATAGCACGAACATTTGTGCAATTAGTTTGCTTGGAGAGAGTCCAGCTCGTCAAGTGCTTCTGTAGAAAATGAGCTTTCCAATGGTAGAATCTTAATTTTATTCCGCGTTGTGCGCATAGATTACCAGGCGTTGCCTAAGAAAAGGACATGTGCTGCGTTTAGCTGAGTGTCTCTGCAGCTTGTAAAAATAGTTGACATCACAGGCGTTACTCTTAGTTTAGTTTTTTTTTTCGATGAATTCACCAGCACGTAATTCCAGTGTTCAGGCTTGTTACATCACCTTTATCACAAATTTCTCATATGCTTGAAAAATGAGTGCGAAATCAAATGGGAGCGCAGTAGAATTCAGGGTAATAAAACAGCCAGGGTAACGATAAACATTTATTTTCGTGAAAAGTTTGAGAGATTACTGACATACCAGATGTCGCAATGAACCGGGCTTGTTTCAGTTATTCTAGCGCAGAAATGTCGATCTAGATAGCCAAGTGATGTTCTTGTGAGCCAAGCTTGTCAGATAGGCATTATCATTCATTTTTTTTTCTTAGTGCATGTCCCATGCTATACACGTGAAAATCACACACAATGCGACCAGTGTACTACGACGTCACTTCCTTCAAGTCTTTTTGAACTCTCCCAACAACAAGTACAGAAGCAACATCACGCATAGGGATGAACCTAGTGATTATGAACGCTATTAGGCTGTGCATCATTTACATATATTCATGCCCGTATAAGGTCTTTACCCTCTTGTCACCACAGTTTTCGAAGCTCTTTTCCCCGCATTGCGTGGACACCCAGAGGCACATTAAACGAAGGCGAACAGGGATCACTGATCGAGAAATCCACCGCTAATTTCTTTCTTATCGGGTCTTTACTAAATCAGGAGGAGCAATATCTGCACAAGTCTGCAGAAATCTACGGAAGCCGGAAAGTAATGGCGAAATATCTAGCGGCGAGGAAATGAAATCTCACCGTGAGACCGCTCCGGCGCAGACAGGGGACACGATATAATTGTAAAAGAAGAAAACGAAAAGCAGCATTGGGTATAGGAAGCGATGCATTATATAGCAGCGCTTCGGGGACTGACAGCCAAAAACGGCGAATACGCCTGGAATAAAGAAAGTGAAGACGGAGAGAGAACGAACCGGCGGCATTCGGTCGGCCCCTTGTCGCCCATCTGGCGCGGTGGCAATCAGTGCTCGCCCAGTCGCACAGCGTTGCGATGCCGTCGTGCCTCGGCTGCCCCACCCTTGCATTTAGCCCCTCGCGTCGTCGTCCACGCGGGATATAGGCCGAACAGCCGCAGAAGCCGAGATACGGGTCGCGTGGCCAAGCGCGCTCTTGCCTTCGCGTACGTAGACGTATAGCTCCGAGGCACGGCTTCGCACGGGAGCACCGCTACACTGCGCTTATAGCGCGGTGGGAACGGCCCTGTCGAGCCTCAAAGGGGCACTGCTAGAAACCGACTGTGTGTTTGTTGCTTCGGGCCGAAGAGATACGTGAAACACGGACGCGCGCTTTCGGCGACGCTTGCAGGGGCGTGTACGGGAGAGCCAACACAGATGACTATGGCGATGTGGTGCACGTGTATGGTTTGCTCCAGTAGTCGCATTCGTGGCAGTGGTAGTAGTGAGACAAACCGCCTCGCGGACGCACTTCGTATTAAATCGCTGTCTTGCGTTACTACAAATCGCTCCTCGCCCTAGAGCAACGCGAGTTCCTCGAAGTTGCCATACTGAGAACTGTGTCGCATTCGTCGTCGTGACCGCGGAGTGCGGTCGCATGTATGCTTACATGTCAGTGAGAGCGCAGTAAGAAGAGAGCCGGATTCGAACTAGACGCGGATATAGCGATAATGAACAACGTCCCTTTGGTCGCCTGGTGGGGAAGTTAGGTTTAGGGTTGTTCTTGCGAGGATTCAATAGACGAGACAAAACGAAATAAAAGGCGTAAGGCCAAATTGAGCATATAGATTATACGCAAGGCGTCAGTAATGGATGCTAAAAACGTATTTGTATACGGGCGGATGATTTTCATGGGTGTCGCTGTCATGTTAGGCTTGTGTCGCTTCGGTGATGAATCGAAATAAAAAGACGTCATTACCAAACCAATGTGTAATAGGACGCCTTATACTCTCTTTTATGCACCTCCCGCCTCGTGAATGACCCATCACGTTGAGGTTTGCTAGTTAGTTTAACCAACCATAATATCAATCATTGTCACCCTAAAACGACTAGCGCCCAAAGTGATCGGCATGTAAGTAACAGAAAAATATAGAAGAGCAGAAGTATAAGCTAATCTCTAACTGGCTTTCAGGCTGCATATTTGTGCAGTTCACGTTGCCGGACACTTCAGGAAGCTTTTCTTTGACCAAAGAGCTCAATCGAAACGATGTGGGTGATCGGCGAAACATATCGTAAGCCTCTTCGGAAACGAACCTAACGACACGTCAAGCGGCAGGCGTAAAAACGCTCCCAACTCCCGTAACAACCCCCACGAATTGGTCTTGATAGCATACCGTATATATGGCCGCAGAGACAGACTTGGAGAAAAACAGTGGGACTGAGAAAAATAAATAACAAACACGAGTCGAGATTGAGCGTCGTATAACACAAGAAATACTGGGCCACTTTTACTGCAATCCTGGCGACGCTGCTGGACTGGCCGCCCATGCGAACGCCGTAAATGTCAGCGATGGGCCGGACTCCAGGCAGCCGCTGAGGCATTGGGAAGCAACGCGCGGGGCTTTCTTTGCCCCGGCGACAGCATCGGGAGGGTGTTCGGTTCCGATAGACTACGCGCCCAATTTTCACTCTCTCTTTTCTTTGTCGTCTTTACACTTTTTTTCGTGAGCTCTCCTTCGCAATCGTAAACCCGGGTAAAACGTCAGGTGAACTACCTTGCCGTGGATCTCCTCCGAAGGTCGGTGTCTATAGCCTCGAATGACCACCGCAGTTTCGTTCGCAGGGAGCTTATACACGTCGGATAGGCAACTTTCGCCCGCATTTCTCGAAAATCGCTGCACGGCTGCTGATGCGTGAAAACATGGTGCTTTGGAAATTACTTGAATAGGCAAGTATACGCGCATTTCTCGTTCTTTCTTCGCTTCTTTCTTTCTTTCTTTCTTTCTTTCTTTCTTTCTTTCTTTCTTTCTTTCTTTCTTTCTTTCTTTCTTTCTTTCTTTCTCTCTTTTCTTTTTTTTTCAGTAGCTGAGATCCTACGGGCAGGTGGCTGAACTTCTATATACACACACGCACGGGGCTCACGTGTGTATATAGATTTAATAAACTGATGGGTCGCAACAAAGAATATGTTTATATATCACAGTCTACAAGCTTATGCAAGCAAAACTCACTTTGTGCCTTCCTTTTAGTTCTCGTTCTTTCATATGACTTGAAAAGAGCCGACGTAAAAATAGAACTGGCATGTAAAGACGTGGTTTTGGGGGCCTTCGTGGCGAATTTCCACCGACTACAAAATATTAAAGAGCAAGACGCTGACTAAATATGTCCTCTTTTTTTTCTTACTTTTTTATCTACTTACGTGATTCACCGGAGTTGGCTTTACAAATGTGTCGAAATCTAAATTTGAAACTACGATAGAGCGCTAGAAATGCACCAAAACCAATTTTTTTTTGTTAATGTTGCTAAAAAGAACAAGAGTGTATTACAGCTTTCAGGAGTGAGCATTACCAGGAATGATATATTTCTTGGAATCGAAGCTGAGAAGTTAACAAAAATGAACCCAACTATTTTTGAGCCTCTATATTGTGATATAGCTTGTTTTAGTATGTGATTAAAACATTAACCATTAGTCATACTGTTCGTGCGTTTGTGCTATGAAAAGTATATATTATTCCCACAGACGCCCTGGTTTTAGAATTATTTCTGAATTTTCGCTAAAGGTACAGAATGAGAAAGAAATATAGATAAGCGGTCGCGGAAATCAGCAAGACCTCCTGCGGCACATCAAGTGTATATAACTGCATCTGAAACGCGACAGAAGCTTGTTATGATGCAGCCCCATTCGTGCAGGTGTATGAAGACACGCGATAATAATTGTGGGAGCATCACTTCATACCTTCGTGGGTTTTAAGGTGAGCTCGCAGGTTGCAGGCCAAGGCGAACCTCTTTTGGCAGTACTCGCATATGTGCGGCTTATCACCTGCGACAAGTGAAAGGAGGGGAAAGAGAGATAAAAGGAAAACCAAAATGTTTAGTAAGGGAAGTGCAAGCAATCTGCCATGCTTTTTGCGCATTTGCTTCTTGTTGGCTCTCCGTGTTATAAAATCGAAATTTCGTCAGACTCTATGAAAACATGTTAGGATAATCCACACTAACATCTTGGTCATGTGATGTATTTTAGTTGTTGAAATTATTTCACGTTATTTTGTTGAACTAGCTTTCTCAAACCGATACACCTGCGTTCAAAATTTTACTATAGTGTCCTCTTATAAGAGATGCTTGTTTTCATTGACGTGCATGTATATTATTAATTTGCCAAAAACAAAAACACTACGACTATAATTTAGGGACACATATTACCAGCTGATATAACCGGTGTCATTAACGTCATCACATACTTCATCAGTGAGTGAGACACCCGCCTTTCTAGAAACAACTAAATGCTCGTCAGTGCATTGAGTGTCGGACCACTGCGCGATAGAGCTTCGGCGACCGTAGAAAGTCAGAACGGTGGCGTTCTGCGCGCGTCCGCAACAACCGATGCAACGCGTGTGCATAATCACTCCTTCCACGTAGTGCAAAGGTGCTCAGTAAACCGAACATTCTAGGAAACGACAAAATAAAACAAAGAAAAAAAAGATCGACCAAACGCGCACTCCCATTTTGTTTTTAGGTAAAGACTACCGCTCGCAGCCCTGCTCCGCCACGCATCCCCCAAGTCGCCTCTTCCCCGCAACCACCTCACGTACGAAGAGCAATCATCTTCCGCGCTGACAGGCGCAGCCTCGATTCGCCCCAACGCAAAGCGAGCGCGTGTTTGCAGCGCGCGTCCGCCTGTGCCAGCGAATGACGATTCCAGCGCGTTCTGCGTGGGAGGATCGAGAGGCCAAGCGACGACGACCCTGCATGTCGACGGCACGCGCTGATCTTTCGGGTAGCGCCCGGACACACACGCAAATAAGCGGAGATAAAAACAAAGGGAGTGAATTGCAGCGGCGCAGTGGCAAGTCGGTTTCGCGGCCTCACATCGAGGAGGGGGAAACGTGGCGAGCAACGCACCTACAATATACAAATCAACATACAAACGCTGCCTTCGACTGAAGCAGCCCAGCGAACGACTCCGTCTCTCTTATATCTACACGCCTAAAGAGCCACGCGCTGCAGACGCCCCCGTGCGTTGCACGGTGGAACGCCGTGAGTGACGAGTGTGCCGTGCCCGCCGGCATATTCCTCAGAAACAAAAGGCGCGCTCGCCGCAACAGATGGGCGATTTAACCCGTGACGAGTGGCCCGCGCGTACGTGCATGCATGCTGCGGCGAATGTTCGCTACACTTCCGGGGCAGGGAGCCGCGCGCGCCCTACCTGGCACGTGCGTGTCGTCAAGGCAACGAGTGCAGTGTCCCAGAAGACGCGCTATTCTCGCGAGTTGTTATCGATGGTACTGACAGTGAAGAGGATGCTCATCGTCCCGTGGTTAGTCGTCAAAGGGAGGTCTGAATCTTTCAGCAGTCCCTCCCTGGTGGAAATGAAATTCTACGAAATGGATCCTGATTCTACCTTAAACGATGCTTCCTGCTGCAAACCCTAATGTACTTTTCTACACGAGAGTGTGTAAACCGTGCTTGTGTATGTGCCGTGTTAAGACGAGTACTTTTGAACTCACCGAATTCGTGACTGTACAAGTTTATACATGTATACCGTGAACCCTCACTTGAGTGAACCTAATGGGACCTAAGGATACAGTTCACCTAAATGAAAGTTGATTAAACTGATTATTCACTGGAATACGAAACAACATCGTACGCTTCTAAAATAAAGTCAAACATGTGAAATGCAACCTATTTTGAAAAGCATTCTGTGATATTATTTTGAACTGCCGCCCTTTAAGCGCAATATGAGACGAAGCTGCCCAGACAGTCAACGTTTCCGTACACTGGCACGGCTTGTTGCTGTGACACACTGTCGCAACTATCTAATATATTCTACAGCCTCGACAAGAGATAACATAATTTGAAGCTGCCTCAGCCAATACCACTTGGTCACACTCTTGTTAGGCGAGCGCTGGATACAATTTCTAAATCTGATAGCTCGGCATAGGTAATGAAGCGCAAAGGCCTCGCTTTCGTCTCCCGCACGGTCGCTTTGCCGCGGCGCCACTGCATGTTCCGATTAGTATGTTGTACCGTAGCCGATTTATAGGCGATTATAGGCGGCACACATCGGCTACACAAGGGCTGCAGAGAGCAAAACTTCACTGACTTTATGTCCAAAACGAGCCCGGGTCACTGCAGATCAAGTTCATTCAACTCAAATATTCCTTATTGAGAAGTTCGTTTGAACGATTTATGTTTGCATAGAATGCATCGGAAAACAAGCAGAGATTTTCTAAAGGTTCGTTATTCTGAATTATTCGTTGAAAGAACGTTCTTACAACTGAGAGTTTATAGACAGAGGAATTTTTATTCGAACAACCAAGCGAAAACAAATAGCCATCGTTCAGAGCTTGCGACAACTTGCGAGTAGTATAAACGGGACTTGCTCTTTTCGCAGAGCTTTGCGATATTTTGTGTGACTTAAAATGTCTCCTTTTGTTTTCGACGGTCTCAGCCTTCTTCTTAAAGAAAAGTGTAAATGTTGGCTTTCCGTGATTAATAGTTACGACCTTTGATAAGGTGCATCAGCCATCAAACTTAATAAAATTAAACACACCTAGGCTTCCATACGGGAGCCTTGTGGAAGATTGTGAACAAGGCCCTGATATAGGAAAGCTGACGAAAGCTTAATATTCCTAAACTTATATGCACAGGCTGGGTCAGATTGCCGCGTGACTCGGCTAAGTTATAATTGCAACAGTGTTTTTGCTGGGACGGTATACTATTCCATAGTAGAGTACCATACACTATATGGAGTTACACTTTTTCTAAACGCACCTTTTCCTGTTGTCACATATGCGGGAAAACTATGATTTAATTTGAAGCTGCATGTGAGCCGAACTGAGGCGGCGCCACATGCGTTTGCCACACGCTGAAGTATACGTGCGCAGCAGTTGCAAATAGGTGTGTCTATTTTTCCACGTGTGATCAGTAACCTGCTATGGTACCCCGCCACGTGGCTAAGGTGCCCATGGCTGCTAGCGTGCAAGTCGCGGGATCGAATCTAGGCTGCGGCGGTTGTATTTTCAATGGAGGCAAAAATGCTGTTGGCCCGTGTGCTCAGATTTGGGTGCACGGTAAAGAACCCCAAGTGATTGAAATTTCCGTAGCCTCTACGGCATCTCCCATAATCATATAGTGGTTTTGGGGCGTTAAACACCACATATCAATCAATCAACCTGTTAAGGTGTGTTATGGTGCAAGCAACACACGTGATATATGCGTCTACATGTGTGTCAGCTTGTCGTTCGTCCGATGCATTCGTTATCTGACGTGGCTATGGTCACCTGAAATGTGGTTACTAGTTCCCAATAAAAGTCTCTGTGTTGTAACTCTCATGCGTCTCTTGGTTAACGGGTTTCCGTACAACTCTTGACTTCCGCGATAATTGTTGCTGCCGGGCATACTGTGAGTATCATTGCACGCCATTTGTATCGCGGGAAACAATCGACAAGCTTTACTAGGTAGTTTGTTAAAATGCCCAGCAGGCCATGGCGACGTGCCTGCATAAACCCACTATCTTTGTAAAGGCACAATCGCTTAACAAATAAATAATTTTCTCTAGAGACTGCAAATAGTTTACCGGCATTCCAGGCTTTGTTTCATCACCACCACCTTAATGCTCGTCATCAACATCTTCTGTATCTCCTATTTTCTCCCCGCCTCATCATTTCCTAACGCTGATTAGAAGGTCAGAAAAGCGATTCTGGCTGAACTCTCAGCTTTTCTGTCGCAACAAACCTCGCTCTCTCTCTCTCTTTCTCTCTTCTAATCTCAGCCTCACCTCGAGATGTCATACACCCGCTATTTCTTGCGCATTAACGTTCAACAGAATGTCTTCGTAGCCTCCTTCAAACGGAGAAACATTACTCTTACGTGACTAAAACCAGACGGTGGACCATGCTGGCCTTCTCGATTACTATGATGCACCGGAAGGACATGCAGCACAAACAGCGCTATGTAGTAGCGCGCAAGCAACGAAACATCTTTCCCCCACCATGTGCTGGCACCGACTGCCTCCGGTGCCGTAGAGGCACACGTGCGCAAGCCATACGCTGACCAGCGCTTATACGCGTGCCTAACAGCCAGTGGAGCGAAACGACGCCATACTGCTCAGTGCGTTCCGACAGAGCGCGTCCGAGGACAGCGCGAACAACAAACCTGCTCTCATATATATATATATATATATATATATATATATATATATATATATATATATATATATATATATATATATATATATATATATATATATATATATATATGTATATATATATATATATATATATATATATATATATATATATATATATATATATATATATATATATATATATATATATATATATATATATATATATCGCAAGTTGCCAGTAGCATGTGCAAGCAGTAGCAGTATAGCGAGTTGCAACGGTCGGAGCACGCGAGCGCCTCATTTATAGTAATCGGAGGGAAGCGCCGAGAGGTGAGCCGAAGGAGAAGGCGAAAAAATTGCCTCACTGCGCAGCGTGCATCGACGGCGAGAAGATGCGCGAGATGGCAGCGCGGGGAAGAGGAGGCGACAGCCAGGAGCCACCCGTATTACACGCACAAACACGCGCACATGCACGCACGCACGTCCAGTAGCTGAAGGTGGCTACAGGGCCGTGGCGACGCCGCTGGTGGAAATTTCGGCGACCGCCTCGGGAGCGTGGCGGCCGGTCGCCGCAGCGGCTCGTCTACGCTATCGAGGCGACATCTTGGCGACGACCGCCGTGCCCTTACCCTCTTTCCAATACCCCGCACCCGTCTGGACACCAAAACGGCCGTCGATCATCATCGGAGAGGGGGAGGCAGGCCCGAGGCTTGCTCGGACCGAAACGAGACACACCATCCCTCGGCCAGCCGCACTCTTTCGGCCGCAGTCGGTTGTGTCGCATCGCCCGGGGCGTACCTTGTTTTTGTTGTTTTAGAGTCGCAGCAATTAACCGGTGCGGGGATGAAACGCAGAAGAAAACATAAGATGGTCGCGCAGCGCAAAAGGGGATGACGAAGAACAAGCCCTAAGGGGTGGGACGGCCTGGCGAGGGGACACATTTGGCCGGGGCTCTATGGTTATGTCGCGGCCGCGCCCTCTCATCAGGGATGCTCTGCAAAAGGAAGAACGCTCTGGGCAAGGCTTTGGCGGAGAACGCGCACGACGCGCGCTCCAGGACACGCCGTTGTGCAGTCCAAGGGAAGTTTCGTGTCGCTACCTCAATTTTCGTGGCTTCGCGCATCGCGACCCGCCGGGGTGACGCCCAGAGTTCGCAAGCCTGACTGGCGCCGGCACGTGCGTCTTGCGGGAGAGGGCTGACATGGGACCAACGTGCATTATACTGTACTACGTCGTCTGGCGGCCACGCGGTGACCATAGTTCACGTCCGAGTGATAATGGCACGCAGAAACACAGGTGCAAGGTGTGCAGAAAATCCACACCGTAATTTGTAGTCACAAATCGTGTTTACAATTTGTTAGGTTTACTGACACTACACCTAAAAGAAAATCTGTTGGCCATGGCGTAACGATGTTGTGCAATACAGCTGTCATTTTCAAACAAATAGAAAGTTACAGTTAGCTCTAAGTAATATGCTAAGTGCTCTTATGACAGACATGGTGAACACTGTACATAAGCAAGCTTCCAAAAGTTCTCTGACGTTCTTGATTGCTTTAGCAACGTATGTATACAGGCGAAGAAGCAAAGCAGTCCCGCTGCGGTGGTCTAGTGGCTAAGTTACTCGGCTGCCGACCCGCAGGTCGCGGTATCAAGTCCTGGCTGCGGCGGCTGCATTTTCGATGAAGGCGAAAATGCTGTAGGCCCATGTGCTCAGATTTGGGTGCACGTTAAAGAACCCCAGGTGGTCGAAATTTCCGGAGCCCTCCACTACGGCGTCGCTCATAATCATAAGGTGGTTTGGTGACGTTAAACCCCACATATCAATTATCAAGAAGAAAAGTACTTATGTACTATATGTGTTTGTTTGTCTACTTCCACCTAATGTGCCATTAAGTTGTTTTATAGCATAAGGTTTTCTTTAAAGTTTGTCGGATCCTGTAGGCTATCTGTAACCAGATGAATGGATGGATGAAAGAACTTTATTACTGTCGTAACCCAAAACGGGCTAGGACCAGATGCGAAATTTTTTTACTACACTCTTCTTTTAGCAACATAGACGGAAGTGTGTCACCCGGTAGGAAACCAGAAAATAGAAATAATATTAATTGTTGGGGTTTAACGTCCCAAAACCACGATAAGATCACGACGCATGCCATAGTGGAAGTCTCCAGAAATTTTGTCCAGCTAAGGTTCTTTGATGTGCACCCAAGTCTAAGTACACATGTCTCAAGTACTTTGCCTCCATCAAAAATGCAGCCACCGTGGCCGGTAATCAGTCCCGTTCATCATTCGAGTACCATAACCCCTATAGACTACCGTGGCGGTTAAACACTCAAAAGCGAAATACGAGAGAATGGACGAGACCGCTCTGTCTGATTTTTTTTTCATTCTTTTGTTTTTCTTCACATGCGTATAAGGGTAGCCAGCTTTCATAGAAAGCTTGCGCATGGTCTCTCCTTCCTCCTCCTTTCTCTTCTTAAGGTCTTCAATTCTTGTATCAAGGCAAGCTTGTTAGGTTTTGACATCTTTTGCGGCATTGTGGTCTGCGACAGTTCTCGATGTAGAGCACATTACCTGTTTGTAATCGGAGGGAGGGGGGGGGGCAACGTCATTTGGAGCCGCTGCCGTGAAAAGCTTGCCCGTTTTTCGAAAAAAAAAAATTGAAGAAAAAGTTCGAAAAAAAAAAACGTTGAGATGAAACATAGCCTAAGCAACGCAAAATTTACCCCAGACGTACCAGGCAGAAGGTCGCTAATGCCAGGTTATAAAACACTCTTGCGTCGTGCGTGCGCCCTGTACGGCCGTCTCTCACAACCACCTGCGGACACGAGGAACCGAAACCACCTGCGCATTTTCGGACTCGAAGCGAAGGCCGGAGCCAAAGCTGTGCCTGCAGTAGCACGGGATGGAACGCTACGCGGTTGTTGCTGTATACGTGTACACCCGAGAGCGACAATGCTGGCGGACCCTGCAATTTCGGTCCTTCGACCACGTTCGGTCGCCTCCTCCCGGTGCTGAACGCGCGCGCTGAGAGCGCGCGAATTCGACAACGATGACGACGCCGTCGAAGGTCTCGTGCGTTGCAAGGCGAAGCTACCGGGTGCTGCCGCGACGCTCGTCGATAGAGGCGCCTATTTGGCCTCGTCAGAGCCGATCGAGCACCCATTCTGGGGTGGATAGAAAACCACGACGGTTGCGGTCGAGAAAAAAGAAGCAAATGTCAAGCATGTTATTTCTTTGCTTCGAAGAGTGTCCTTTCCCTGTCCGCGTATCGTTGTGCCTGGCAGTCGAGTGCTATAAAAACCATTGTTTCGTGTCCTTTGAGCCACGTCTTAGAGGACACAGTATAGTTCCGCCCACAAGAGGGTTTTGATGCAGCGAGAGAAACAGAGGGAGCACAACAAAACTTTTGGTGGTTATGTTGATAGTCTGACATATACTTTTTCTTTTACACAAAGAAGGAAAACAGCTAGGAGGATGAATCGACAGGAAGTCAGCGGGTGCCAAAGCTTCTGTGCGTCGTTTCAACGCTTACTGAAAACGTGGCTTACACGCACAGATTGCTTGCTAGTTCCTTAATCGCCCCGCCGCGGTGGTCTAGTGGCTAAGGTACTCGGCTGCTGACCCGAAGGACGCGGGATCGAATCCCGGCTGCGGCGGCTGCATTTCCGATGGAGGCGGAAATGTTGTAGGCCCGTGTGCTCAGATATGGGTGCACGTTAAAGAACCCCAGGCGGTCGAAATTTCCGGAGCCCTCCACTAGGGTGTCTCTCATAATTATATGGTGGTTTTGGGACGGTAAACCCGACATATCAATGAGTTTCTTAATCCTTGCATAACACTGGAACTGCATAACACTGGCAAGAACTTTCCCAATTTAGAAGGTAAGCAAGGGCTAACAGGTGTCATATCCTGCTACCGATATACACGAGTTGTGTTTCATGGTCCGCCTTGGCGGATCAATGGCTAATATGCTCGACTGCTGGCCCGAAGGTCACGGGTTCGATCCCCACTGTGGCGGTAACTTTTACATGGAGGCGAAATGGTAGAGGCCCATGTACTGTGCAATGTCAGTTCACGTTAAAGAGCATCTGATGGTCGAAATTTCCAGAGCCCACTACGGCGTCTCCCATCACCATACGGTCGTTTTGGTACGCAAAACCCCAGAGATTTCATGATCGTACTCTGGCTTTTTACCTTTCTGGTTAAGTTTCCCCACAACTCGAAATCACAAGTCCGCAAAGCCAGATGTATATTAACGAGTTGCAGTTATTGTCATTTCCCTGAGTTTAAAACACAGGTGTCAGGCTTTGCACGCTGTCGTGCCCACCCAGCTTCCAACGTATTTTATATAGTTTACCAGTGAAACAGCAGCGAACACTTGTACGTACGCACCGCTTGGTATGTACACTGCAGCTTACTTGTCGTTGCTGAAAGCCCCCTCACAGTGCTGCGAGGCAGCCGAGTTAGCGTGCATTGAAGAATGGGGGTGGTGGGGGTCTAGAAGGAAGACTCGTTTGGGCGCTCTTCTGTAATTTAGTGTGGCTAGACCATGGGTGCTTCGCAAGGAGGCAGCATCTCTTGGAAAGAAACAATGTACGCAGTACTACGCCAACGCCATCGAGAACTCGGCGTTTTACAGCGCTTGGGAAGAAGCGACCAGCAAAACAGACTAAAATGAATAAACAGCAAAAGCGTAAGGGTGAAGTACAACGACGCGCGTGCTGGCGCGTGTAGCGCCAGCGAAATTGTGATACGTCGAGAAGAAAAGAGGAAAGGAAAAGGGAACAATAGACAAACAAGAAAAACGCACCCCGCTCGCTTGATGCCGCAGCAGCGCGTGTAATGATATTCACGCTGCATTGCGCCCTGCGCGCGCGCGCGCAACAGGTTTCAGCTCTTTTGGAGCGCGCGCCTTCCCGTCTCTGCGAGCAGTGGGCGCCACAGACCCGCGTGGCACAAAGCCCTCTGACCCAGTGAGGCGACGTGCAGGACGACGCAGTAAGCATACGAGGTGAACGAGAGGGTCCTTGCATCGACGGTTGCCCGACTCGGGTAATTGCCAGAATGCGTCTCCCTAGCGAGCGAGCGAGCGAGCGAGCGATCAAGCGAGCGCGGCGTTATGTATACGAGCACTTAACTTGTCACGCCGCAATAATGCGCTTTCCGGACCGGCAAAAGGATATGCGCCTTCTCTTATAACACTGACACCGGAGTTGCGAGATAGCATGCGACATTGTGTGGTCGTATACTGGCACAGGTACACAGGCGAGACCCGCGCTGTTCCCGTGCTTCTCAACTCGCTGCCGATCTATGGAAAGGCGTGGAGGCGGGAAAGGGAGGAAAAATTACACAGGGTTTCGAGCAAGGGGGTGACGTTTGATGTCGCTCGTGTAAAGCAGGGCTTCGAAGAGTTGCAACGCCAGGGGCCTCGCTCCCTTCGAACACATTTCCTCGGTGGCATTACGGTGAACTGTATCATTGACTGCGGGTTGACGCTGTTGCCCAGCTGTCTCGCTCGCTGAAGATCAATGCGTGTCGACTGCTTTGCCTTGAGCGAAGAGAGCGCGGAGGAATTCGTTTTTCGTGCACCAGATGCCGCCTTATAGGTTCGCATTGGACTGGACGTTCGGGGGCGAGCACACAAAAGCTCTCCTGTAATCTCGTACCGCCCCAAGGACCTTTGTACTCCACGAAGGAAAACATCAGTTTTGGAATGTGGTGTTTGTTGAATAAGACCAAGCGGCTGCATAGAGCTCTGGAATATGCTTTATAGCAGTGAGTGTTCGAATACCAGGCGATCGACTTGTGTTCATCGGCAAGTTGTTTGCCTCTTTGTAAAGCACTTATATCACTGACCGCGTCATTTCTGGCGCAATAAACCTAACATGTCAGATCATCATGCTCAAAACGCTATATAGATGTTCATCGCTGTTGAGGACTACATTTTGAACAGCGCACCCTCGCTCAGTTGGGGAAGCTATTCGCTTACCGCCGGAAGCGAAGCTGAGAATCTTTCTGCGAACCTGTACTGCGGGTTACGGCTATACGTCTACATTATCGAGCGTAAACAAAGAGAACGACACAAACTTGTATTTTATAACATCGAGAGCAATTGACGAACATTATACATCCTGCTGTTCAACGTAGATGTAAGAGGTCAGCATGAACACCTGTACAAATGTTGAACTCGCATGCAACATGATTCTTTCCTCACTGTCGTCTCGAATGTTTATTTTTATCTTTCGTGAGAAGCAATTATGAAATGCCAACTGTTACGTTGTGTTGTGTCGTGATATCGACGTAATGGGTGTGGCTGTAAACCTCCCTGCCGACATTTTGCCTTGCATTCCCCCCCCCCCCCCATTTGGCACAAAAATGTTTCCATGAGTACTTCGGCACACGTGGACGGAGTAGCATAACAACCAGCGCTTCGAGGAATACGGAACTTGATCACAATCGCATTAGCAATGCCATAGCATTATTAGGTTCACGTAAATACGTGTCACCTCTCCTTTATTATCGCTGTTTTCGTTCCACAATCGGCATTAAGCAACAGTTAGACTGGTGCTGACAAATCTTTTAGAAGTATCCAAGGCAGTCTAGCTGGAACCATACTATTTCCTTTGTATTTTATAAATAAGTTATTTCCTCATACATGCAGGCGATCGATGATTGGCCTCATTTCGGAATGTGCATAACCAGGGTGTAGTAAAACGTTTCCCCGGTCTTTCCTACCAATCTTGGCGTCGAGCCATGATATCCACACCGATATCTTCTCCAAGTTCGGCGAAACTAATATCTGCCCGCATCGGAATTCGCGGAGAGCCCCGACACACCTGGTCTTGTATATATGATGCTCATTAGGCGCTCAACGCCCAACTCGCTATCGTAACTTTCCACCTTGGCTCGCCTCTGCGGCGCTCCAACGTGCTATAACACGTTTATCGAAAACCGCGTGCGCAGCACGAGCGCTTGCTATTGGTAAAAGGCAAAAATCCAATCGAGGACGAGCGCACGATTTTTGCTCATTTAGTGCCGTCGCCACGTGCGCATTGCGCGCCAACGTCGCCCACGCGACGTGCCGGGGTGCGACAGGCACCTTGGTGTCAAAACCGAGGAAATGGCCGCGCCCACTCGACCAAAAAGACGATATAGCGACGGTGTTGCGCGCAGTCGCACGCCCTCGGGCATTCTCGCTTTCGGGGGACGGAAAGAAAAAGAAGGCTTGACAGCGCATGCCTTCCCGTCGGGCTCGCGGGCATAAAGTAATTAGTGACGACGGAGAATTGCCCGCTTTTTTTCTTCAGCTCAGCAGCGGGCGGGCGTTTCACGCTAGCGGTAACGCATCGTCGCCTCCACGTCGAGCCAGATTTCGCTGCGCGAAGCTCGCGCGCTACAGCTTTGCGAAGTCTGCAACGATAAGCACCGACCAACGCCTTTTGCCGTTCGCTTGCTTCTCTGAATTGCCTGCCATTCTCTATGTGCTGCGGGAAACTCGAAAGAGAGAGAAAGGCGTGAGAGATGTTCGACATCTCCGCTACACTCTTCCACAGTATAGTGTTCACGTTACTGCAGCGCTGCCATGCAACCGAATCACCGTGGGCGTATGCAAAGTAGAGACGGGGGGGGGGGGGGGGGTGTAATCATGTATTGGATACGCCAAGTCAGCCTCACAACTTACTGTGTCGCACAAGTTGTGTCATTGTTTGAAACGTTCTGATCATATAGAGTTTTGATGATAATTGCGACCGTGGCAAGAACTAACTTCTCAACTTTACCCTCGGAAAGCCTGGTACCAAAGCTAGGGAATCGTGACCAACACGTCATATCTTCATTTTTTTTTTTGCACGCATTACACCATTTCGGACTTGACCAATAGAGCGGGGTTTGGGTGGTGGGGGGCTGCGGTAAAAGTTTCCCCTCCCCCACTGTTTTTAATGGAGTACTCTCTGCAAGCTTATGCGAGTCACGGAATAACTGCAGGTGTTCCAGCTATTGGCGCCGCCTGGACTCGGCAGTGAATGCCTGCGACAGATTGTCGTCGTATACAGTGGCGACAGAAGCAGTAATCCGCTCAATCCCTTTTATTGGCCGCGCAGCACACGTACCCAGAGCATAGATGGACACGCAGAAAGCCCCGCTAACGGTACCCGAAGCAGAGCGGATGAAGCCAACCTTCGGGATAGAGAGTGGAAGAGGAGGAAGGACTTGTAGCAAGAAGAGAGAGAGAGAGAAGACTGCCAACCGTCGCCGAGAGGCCGGCTATCTTTTCAGATTGCGTCTAATTGCTGCCAATGGGCCATGTACTATATTTGAGTGTTTGGAACGGTAAACTGCCGCACTTTGCAGCGGCGGCTGACGCGTTCCTGCTGATACGGCGGCGGCGGCGGCAAGACACCCGCGGGAATGATGACGACGGTGGCTGAAGCTTTTAAGCCACCACAGCACGAAGGAAGACAATTACACGATGGGCTGTGAGGATAGTGGACGCGTCGTTATCGCCAAACAATCACACGCACTCTAGTTTACAGTCCGTACAGAGTCGTTCATGGTCCTTCTTCGCGGTGAGCCCGTGCACGTCCATGTCCTGCCGGCGTCATTCGAGGGGTCGCTCTTTTATACATGTTTTACGATCTGGGATTAACGAGACGCGACTCTCACGGACTCTAGGCACTCGCACAGACCAGAAGTGCTGAGCACGACTAAAGTTGAGCCGTTTAGGACGATGGCCATCCATCGCCGCGCAGCCGGACTGCACGACTGGTGCGTCAGCACATTTGAGGCCCGCTGTGTGCGCGCGCGGAGTAAAAACGCTGTCGCCAAGTTTGCTGCCTTGGCGCGGTCGCGATTACAAGCGGCGCGAATTGCTGGTCTTAACGACAGGCCTGTTGGGCGTGTATGCAGGCACGGCGGAAGTTTTCGAGCAAGATGTAGGAATCTGTGAGCTCCATTTACACGATGGGACGTAAGTTGTAGAGCTTCATAGATGTTGTATCTAGAAACAAACCTTTTTTTTTTCATTACCTTCGGGCGGAATGCTGCAGTGACGTTAGATACGACGTTAAACATAAGACTTCTAAAAATTCCAGAAAAGATCTAGCAACCAACAGCCTTCCAGAATCATAGAAGTGTGGCAGCTTGGGCTAGTTGGTATGGCATGACGATAGTTATAGCGCGAGAACAAAACGACGACACAGAGACAAGAAGGACACGAAAGACACGAGCGCTCGTGTCTTTCGTGCCCTTCTTGTCTCTGTGTCGTCGTTTTGTTCTCGCGCTATAACTATCGTCATTCCAGTATCAGGCTAGAAAAAAAAAAGTAGCAACGTACTATCACCGAATAGACACGAAAGAAGAGAGGGAGAGAGAAAGGCAGAAAAAAGGCACGGGTTGAAGTTACCATTATCCATCTACGATAAGCGCCCGTGATACGTTGTGATAGAACGCGTGCAAAGAAGGAGTGAAACAGAGACAGCAATAGTTAAATAAATTCGTGTAGAAAAGAACTGCCTGTACTGTTACAAGGTATACCGCGTTAAATAGTAGCCCTCACAAAGACACAATTAGTATTTCAGACGGATGAATATCGTACCCTACACATGTGGAAGAAGAGCGTATGCAAGCTCACAAGAGCACCTTCTGGTAGCCATAGGCCACTGCAGGCTGTGTTTTATGTACACAAAAAAAGATGAATTTTGAATAACAGACTGAATAGAAACAAAATCACAGCATACCGCGAAGCTTATACGCCCTTTTTGTGATTAATATAATCACTTTTAAAGAATTATATAAACTACGCAGAAAAAGATTGCTCAGAACGCAACACGCAAAATAAAAGAACGTGAAAGATCTTACGCTGCTGTAAAGTTTCTTTTTGTTTCATTTTGTGAGATGTTTTTGCTTACAGTATAATGAAAGCATAACGTTTTCTTTCTCTTTGCTTGCCCAAGCTAAGTGTCGGGGTTTGTATGTCTTGCTTTCGCGCGATAATAAAGCACGGTGTCAGTGTCTAGAGCGCATGGTATCTTACCAAAAATGCGCGTCTTCAGCGAAGAACCAGCGCTGCCTGTCCTACCCATCCTCAGAGAGTGACAGAAAGGTCTTGGCAAGGCTAGTCATTACATCTCAAGACATGTCATCTTACGCCGTAACCACAGTTTACTCCTTCTACGATGCGGCGCAGATCTACTCCGTAGGACGACGCTTCAATTTCTCGACTTGAGTTGTCACACTGCGTGAAGAGTGTTCGTGACCCGCTAACTGTAATCTGTGAGCTGACCTGTGCAGGGAATGGTCCTGTCACATTGTCTCACACTGTACTCGTATAATCACGCACAGCTACGGCAAAACTAATAACTTTTAAACTTAGTTGTAGTATATATGGCCGGGATAAAATATTCAGTTAGAGAAAGACAGCCTTGCGAAGCTTCTGTTGCCCCCTTTTGAAGACTTGTAGTTCCCCCTTTCAATAATGAAGAAGTTGTATTAGTTGAATAAATAAGCCACATGCTACAGTGATATCAAGACGCAATAAAAACTCTCATAAATCAAAAGCGTATTTCATGTAGAGTGCCAAACCTATAACAGTTTAAAAACAAAGTTTTTCTGTGACAAATTAAGCCAGTATAATGAAAACATATAGACAGATTGTGCTACATGGGGCCACGGGACAGTGTGTGTAAAACTATTGATCTAGGTACCATTTCGTCGACTTTGTGGAGAAATAAAACGAACTCTCTGAGTACATCCACCGCTTCATTAACTTTATATTCATGTGAGTTCTGCACAATTCCTCAATTTCCTAGGTCTTCCCACCGTGCTCATATAGTTGCGCAAGTGTATACATCATAAATTGCCAAGAAGAATCAAGATTATTTCTCCCACGAATAGAACAGGCCTCTCCTGCTCCTTCTGTTCTCTCCTCCTCTCCTTCTCACTTTCACTCTCTTCATCAGTTCGTTAGTGTTGTCTTGTTTAAAGGCAGGCGATCGACTGAAACATTTTTACATACGCAGTCGAGACAGCGGTAATAGAGAGAGGTTGCGGAATTTTTGAACAATTGTCACAAGTCATTTTACGACTCAGTGCCTCCGAGAAACAGGCGCAATAAACGAACGAAGGCCATCCATTTCAGCAGAAAAGAAAAGCGTGGGTCACTCTTCACGCAGCCCATATATGCGCTGCATGCGAGGGCGAAAGAGATGGGTTTATCCGGCAATGGACGACTTGTCCGCTGCTCAGTCGACCAGTCAGAGGTGCGGTTTCTGCGCGGCAACAGCAGCAATGGTGGCAAGCGCAGCACTCGAATGCTAATAGGGCGAGGCTCCGAGCCGATCTCGACCGCATGTAAGCGCGCCGGCAAAAGGTGTGTCGTTATTAAGGCTGCCGGCCGGCCGGCGCGTAAGGCAGGTAGCGGGTCTCAGCGGTGGCGTGGTGGTGGATAAGGTACTTGGTCATCAACGCAGAAAAAAAAAAGAGCCATTCTTCATCTGGCTCTGTGCTTTGCCTCTTTGAGTCATGCTGCTCTTTTTGCTTATTCGATCAGCTTTGCACCACTTGTTCGTTTTTTTTATCTTGCTTTCTCACTTATTCTCTTGCTGGCTGCCTGGGCTCTCCATCAGAACACGTCCTCGACGAGCAAACGAGTCCGCGCGGGCTACTGAAAATGCACGGGAAGAAAGATTGGTGACGATCGCTTCTGAGCAGTGCCGGCTGCGGAAAAGATTACGAGCTCTCCATTCGCCCGGTGTTCTTGTTTGTTTTTATCTTTGTGTATATTTATTTTCGTAGAACTTCATGAAGACAAATGCGCAGCACGGAAACTGTGGATGGTATTATCGAGCTCTTAAGCATCGTCAGTGATTGGAGGGGTGTGCGAATTAGATCTTAATTTGCATCCTAATGTTGGTTTTATAACAAGGTGGGCTAACATAAGATCTTTCGCAGCTAGAGCATGAGCATTCAGGCTACTTCAAATGCAATGCGTACGCTTTTCTTTGTTTTTTAAATTAATTGGTTGTAAGATGTTGACGCACCAATAAGGCACCAGCTTAGCTATTGAGGGAACAGAAAATACGAACGCATAGAATTTGTAATAGCAGATCAGACAACGATGGTGTACCCAAAAGACAAAATAGAGGTAAAACATTACAACAGAAAGTGACTGATTCCCTCTTGAATGCTTGCTTAGAATATTATAATTTGCTCGTCGAGAGCAATGTTTGTTAGTTTTGGTTTCTCCTTCTTGTCTCAAATTTAGCGTTAGAGGCAACAACGTCGGCAGCTGCTGGAAGCAGCGCATCAGTGCAACAAAAAAGTGGGAAGGAAGGAAGGAAAATGGGAGGAAAAGAACGGCAGGGAGGTTAATCAGCCCATAGGCAGCCGGTTTGCTACCCTGAGCATGGGAGGGGGACGGGGGAGATGAAAGATTTAGAGCAGAGAGGGAAGAGAGATAAACACGGAACGTTAGGCAGCACACGCGCGCTACCCATTTATGTACAATAGAACTATGCACTTCAAAACGCCAGTAGAAAGTGCATGCAGTAGGTGTGCCACTTCGAGCGCGTGTCTGGCTACGGTTATGCGCGCCCACGTGAGACTATTTCGGAGCTCGATCGCGTGATCGCACGCATGCTCGCAAAATCCGGTGCTTCCCGTTTCGGTAGCAGCGAAAGGAAGCGCTCCAAGAACAGTGACCGGCAAAACTGAAATCAAGACGGTTGAAGGAAAAATCACCGTCGGCTGCTTCGCTAGCTTCCCTGCCGTATCCACGCAACATCCACGTCATAAGGCAGACAGCCAGCAGTCCAATAGGATCACAAGTAAAAGGAGCAGACAAGGGGTTTCTGCATGCACCAATGAAAAGAAGAAAAAAAAAAAGCTCCGTGGGGCTGAATATAGTGCTTCAGAACTTTTTTTTCTTTTGTAACTCGCGCTTGTGTGTAAGCGAACGGCTGCTAATTCTTGCGGAACGTGTGGCGTGAGACACGCATACGCCACAACTACCGTCTATCACGCACGTATGGCTTCACGCCCCCAACAGGTGGCTGTTTTACATGTTGCTGCCCATGGACACTCTTCTCTAGGAACTCACACACTTCTGATAAGATTATTTCAACGCCCCATTACGTGCTGACAACATCGGCATGCAACGCTAAGCTTTTGTTCTTTCTGTGGTGTCAGCAGTCAACTTTTCCTAAATATTCGTCTTTTGCAGTTTTGAAAGCAACTTACTCCTTCAAGAATCTTCAACAAACGTGTTGAGTGAGTACGATACAGGTCTCTAATCTATTCTGATAGCTCCCCAGTTTCATCATAGCCTCCCACATCACAAAAAAGGGACTCATTAGCCAACCCTAATCTTTAGGTCGCGCGTGTAAGAAGCCAACCACCAAACGATAGTAGCACCCCCCATATATGTTCTACTTGTAATGACACCAGCGAGTTGCACAGCAGCAAACACGGTATCGAAGGACTTCGGGCCTCTCCGAGTAATTAGTTTGCCGAAGAGTTCCACAGCAATGCGGCGATACGGCGATTGCAAAAGTGCCAGCCTCGAACGAAAGCCCACGTTCGCGTCAAATTTACGCGACACTATTGGAGAATGTCCAGCCCTCACGACACGTGGAAGCGAAGGCGCACCGCGCTTGAGCGAGCGCGCATATAGACGCCGCAGGTGTGGCATATTATCGCGTCTCCGCTCAAGGTTGCCCTTCGCAATCCACCAGCAAGCAGCACGCTGCCCAGAAGAGCGAACAGAGGCCGTTCGTTGCGCATACGGCGCGCTGCGAGGAAGCACTCGAGATATAGGTATGCGAACGCGGGTGTACACACAGGTCCGGACGGCAGCAACCACGCATACCTCGAGATTACTGTGTGCGCACGCCAACCACGACGTCGATTTAAAAGGGTTGGTGAAGGAGACGGTGCACGCGCCCATGCAGTCGGGGAAAATATTGAAAGCCTTCGGAGTCTAATCAGTGAAGGAAGCAAGGAGTGGGGGGCAAAGACAGTGCGATACGCACCCGTAAATTGATTGGTTCGGTGCCGCGCACGCAGCAGCAAATGCGGAATTCGTGTAATGTATGAGCTTCAGATACGTATGCGCCCACGTTATTTCGCTAGAGGCGATATCACAACATTGCGTTATTGCCTGCAACACGGGTATTGCAGTACCGTAACGCCAGATAAGGTCGATTGACCGGGGTATAGTTTGTGCGCGATTCGTACACAGCTGCAAAAACAATTTGACGTCGATTGCGGAACTGGTCTTCATGTTCCCGCTCATTTCAGCCTGTCCACTTGTGCCGTATCTGTGTCCGATTCTGCGAATATGAGGCGGAGGTAATTTGCCTGTCGAAGAACAAAGTGTAATAATTATTTGTGCCACCCTCTTTATTTTTCTTTTGCATTTATGCAACCTTTCTGTTTTATTTCCGGATATATATGAAACATTAACAACCGTGTGTCCCAAGAAAATTGAAGTGACTCCTATTAATCTATAAGCGGCTCCTCCCTACGCCGATGCGCATTTTTCATTTCAGGTCAGCTTATGTGTCCATGCAGTTGCGGACAATGCCCACAAGTACCTTCAGATGTCTGCTCCCTCGTTTTCATCTGCGTCGTCTCATAGCTCCCGAATTATTTGAGTGCTGCATGCACAGCACATCATCATTCTCAGTGTACTGCTTAAATTAAAAAAAAAGAGTATCGTGCCGGCACTTAAATCAACTTTCGAGGGCCTATGCTGTCAACCCACTTTTTTTGTCGGCAGCAGTGGTCTACATAAAGTCAGCGCTTGTCATGGCATAATGGTCTAGATTGATGGGCTAACGTAAGCAGAGCAAGTGCACTTATTTTGCTCACGTGACATCAACGGTGCACAAATACGATGCTATGAGCAACATTAACGCTTTTCTTTTGTCTTCTACCGTTAATGCGACAAACAACGCTAAAACATGGTTGGGGGCGAGTTGGTTTGCATCCATGTATTGTGAGTACGCGCGAACGGACAAGGACGTTGGGGAGAACTGTCGCGGACAGAGTGCGGCTACTTTCAACTGATCTGATCAGTTGAAAGTAGCGCTCTGTCCACGTCAGTTTTCTTCTACGTACTTGCCTGTTTGCGCTTACTCAAAATTCGTGGGTGTCAAACGACCTTCCTCTGTTTTCAGTGAAGCTTCGTTCCTGTATGATGACTTCACGAGGTCGTCATCCTTTCGCGTCAGCCGCTCCTTGGTTTGCCAATTGCTCAGACAATGTGCTCGTCAAAGATGAGCACGACACGATGACTCGCGGTTACGCGCCACTTGTTCCGCGAGTCATTCGTGCATCCCATGCTCGGATTACCAGCAGCAGGACGAAGCGGCGGCGCTCACCCAAGCGGTTCCGCTGTCTCGCCGGTCGCAGCGACTCGCCGCGCGACACACAGACCCAGAGGACGCGCCCCGGCGCCGCCGACGGCGGCGAAGTGACTGGCCGGCCGATTATCAGGCCAGGCCGGCGGTAGCCCTGCGAAGCCGGGTCCACCTATGACCTCAGAGGGTCGCCCGGTGCGAGCGGTCTGGCGCGTACCCTTCTCCTAAGCCTCTCTCCCATTCCTGTAACGCAAAACTGTCCGCCTCGATCAGCTACCGGTCATGCCTGCTCGCGCGCTCGTTCGGCGCCCCGGCTTGAAGAAGTGTAGCGCGAACCGGCTCCTCAGCGAAGCACTGCGTTCGCGAAGGAAGCCAGCGGTCAGCGAGCGAGCTGAGCTGAAGAAAACGCCGCAGCCTCGGGCGACGTCCAAATGGAAAGGTTTCGGCCATGTGGAATCTCGTCGGAGGAAGCTGCGGCCAAAGTGCTGCCGCGCCATGGCTGCAGCAACACCAGCAACGCCAATGCTGACTGCAGCCTCCCCGACCGCCACCGGAGAACTAGCTTTCTTGCTTGCCGGGGAAAGAAGATGGAGTCTGGAGCGGCCAGTCTCAATTTTAGTTTTGCCCTGGTTGTGTTTGCGTGTCCGCGGCGCGGGCGCCGGCGTGGCGTCGGCGCGCGGATAATAGACGGGAGGTGTGGCGATCTGGGCCCCGGAGGAGGGCGGTTGCGTCCGATGGCCCGCGCACGATCCTCCCGGGGCGATCGCGGGGCAATTTGGCGCTCGGCTGCGGTCCTTTCCCGCAGCTCCCGTCGCTCACCTTTCGGGAGGGCCGCCAGGGGTCAACTTTGAAGGGGCGCAACCGCTCCTTGTACTACACGCCGCTGAGGACGCCTCCTCGTTCTTTTGTTTTCTCGCGACTTATCGCTGCTCAAGGGAGAGGGAGGTGCACTTTGCTGCCTTGTTCACCTGTGCGGCATCGTCTCCTCCATGCTTTTGTTTTCACTCGTACTCGGCTTCTGTGCATTTTCGTGGTGGAAGGTGTCTTCCATGTGTTAAACGTTCTCATGGAAAATTCTCAAGAACTCGCGATATCAAGCACCTTGCAGTTTAAGGGACAGGCATGTGGAATGGCATTGCAGCTTGCTTACGCGAATTCTACTCATGTGGTTTCAGAGCCTGGGTAATCGCAAGCGGTAATTAACTGCAATGCCAGAAAAAATATAATAAGCGGACATGCTTTTCTGTAAGTGCGTACTATGCCAGGGTTAGGATATCCTGAACGCTTATTGTGCTATAAGCTGCCAGACTGCGTTAGGAAAAAAAAAACAACCCGATTTTAAGTACTTCCACGTGGACACAGACTGCGGAAATAAGTATAATTGGTGGTACAGACAATCACAATCGCACTTTAACGCCACAATCAATCATGAAAACCATTGCACTTGCTTTCTTCGCTAATGTACTTTGCAGAGCTATGCTTTATTAAGCTTCCCATTTCTCATACATTATAGTTACTTGGCTTGATAATGTTATGAACCGACTTCGAGATCAAAACACCATACTTGTAGGGACTCGGGGGAGGACGGTACGTAGGCACATACCTGAAGAAAAACAGCGCACGAGCATACCTGTGAACAGTTCCGGCCGCTCATACTTGCCGCTGTGCGGGGATATGCTCCTTTCCACTGGAGTGAACGCAGTTCGGCTGTTGGACCTGTTATTTCGCTAATGAATTTGGGCGTACCTGGACTTCCTCTCGAAGCCGTGGAATTTCTATTACACGGTATACGCAGGGCTACTGTGCTGGTTAACGGCCTTTCAAGGTGCATTTCAGAGACAGAATGGTCATGGTGCTTGCAATGTAGCCTCACCCGGAGCCTAGACACTTACAAGAAAAGTTATGTTCATGGTTTGACGGCGGGCATGTTGAGTCGTTATGGCATTGGTAGAGGGCGTCACCTAACAACGCATTTTGTTGGGCCTGTAAGTCCTTCTGTTCTATTACGCGAACGCTTACCGCCGCATAACACATTTTTAAGCAGACTGGATATTCAAGATTAAGAAAAAGGTAATAATTAGCGACATTTAATTAGCTAAACCGGCACTGTAAACCGGCACTGTGAGTGTGACTGACCACTCGAAGTCGGTCAGTCATACTCACTCACTGACTGACTCATTTACTAGCTCAAGTACCAGCCTCGGTCTAACGCCCAATGAATCTGGGTGATGAATAGCCACCGGTGACATCAAGAGAATACTAAGGGGAGAACATGCAAAAAAAAAAAACAATGAAAAGAGAGAAAGTTTCTGAACAAGTGTCTTGTCCCATAAGGCATATACCTCGAAAGAAAGTCCGAGCACCGAAGTGGCAGGGACGGCCTGGAATATCTAAGGCGGTGCGGGGATGTGCGCATCGCGTGACCAGTGCGATGGTGCGAGCCTGCCGCGTGAAATGACCAAGCGCCTAGTATGTACCATTCCTCGCCCGCATCTCGAGCAGCGGCTGAAGAAGAAAAGCTGCCGCGTATTCCCGGTACGCCCCGGCAGTATTAATCCGCTGACAGAGAGCCCCGCCGCGGAAAGCGCAGGGAGAGCTGGATACGCGCCTCGCAGCTCGCGCAGGCACACACGCACCCGACAGAAATGCCGTCCACACAAAAGGCGAGGCAAGGCCAAGGAGCAGCGCGCTCTCACTGTGTGTTTGTGCAAGGGACAAGGCGCGCCGCTCAAACACACACACGTCACAGGATGTTCCGTAGCGACCGGAGGCGCGGCGGTCCGAGTGCGGTGCATAATTCACGTGCGCTCACTCCGCTCAATGCCGAAAATGCCACGAGAAAGAAAGCAATACGTAAATAATAAACAAAAAGATAATAACACGCAACGCCCCGCGAGGTTGAGAGCGCACGTTATGTGTCTACGCGCGCCTGTGTTGTGGACGTGCTTCGAGCCGACGTGTTCGTTCTTTTTATTTATTTATTTTCGTTCCTCGAGATGGCAGCCAAGTGGGCGCGAGGAACAAGCGAACCTTCTACAGAGCCTCTTTCTTCTTCTCAACGCCCTCCGGTGAAGCCCGGCGGTCTTTTTGTGTGTGGCGCTCGCGCTTGAGCACACGCGGCATCATCCCATGAAGAAGGGAAGCCGCATCAGCGGAGCCTATGCGCATCGCGTGCCTACATCCCATAGGTATCGCCGCAACGTCGCCGCGCCCGCCGCCGGAGCCGCCGCTGTCTTCCCGTAATGACCGCAGCGATTCGCGCCGGGTCCGGCCCGCACGCGAGGTCCCGTCGACATGGCAATGCAGGATCGGAGCAGCCACCTCTGATGTATACTGCATGCGAACGTGTGTACACGAGTGCGCGCGCTTTAAAGCGCCCCCACACTCTGGTTCCTATACAAAAGTGACGGCCAGCACATCAATAGGCGTCGGGGCCTCTGAGCTACCTCACAGGGCAGAGAGCATCACGATTCCGTGGCTTGAAACGAGCCATGCATGCGACTGGTTCGGTGCGGGACAGGTGCGAACGTAGCCAAATAAATGTGCGGCGTTGTACACGTGACTATAGGACAGGAAGTATTCGGGGCCCACGTTCCCGAACTTCGGTATAATTATGAAGCACGCTGTTGTAGAGGGCTCCGAAGTTTTAGACCATCCGATGACATCCAACGTGCACATCGTCACGAGGTCTAGACACTGTGACAACCATAGTGACCAGACCTCTACCACTGAGCCTCCGCTCAGTGGTAGAGGTCCGTTGTCCACCGAAAGTTGACCACCGAGACCGGGATGTAGCCCAAGATGTTTGGAGCTGCAGCTGGGCACTGTAAGCACTATACCTCCACAACTGACTAAATAAACCTTTTGGTAAGGACAAGTTGATTCACTGTTGCAATGAATACGGCACGGAACACGAAGGAGAACAGGTGAATGACACACACACACAGACGCGGGCGCCTTTGCTGGTGTTCAAGAACTATTGCAGCTCTTTCCAGTTCCTGTTTTTTTTTTTCAGACACAGTTATTTTTCTTTAGAGAACGGTGTACGTTACAGTCCGCAAGTACCCCTATGTACACTTCGTAAAATACCGTTTTGAGCATCCACTTACCTATAACATAGGTTCTTATTTTTCAACGTTTCTGCGGCCAAGTTAAGAGCTGTGCCTCATTAGAAAATGACTCGCTCGGACCAAGCCCATGCACTATCACCTCATAACGCGTTATTTTCAGCCGCTGCGCCAGAATGAAGCGTCTGTTCCGTACATGTTATATATCGCGAGCGTCAATTATATGCGCGAAATACATATCGATGAAATCTCGGTAACGGAGCGGCGTTATCGAAACATACTTATTTTTCTCCCCAGTTCGTCTTGTCTATCTCTTATCATGCCTATCAGGCTCCTTTTTGTGCAGTCTTTCTTTCACGTTGGTTCGTCTTCCAGGCAAGCCATTTCTCCCGTGAAAGTCGAACACCTTCTTTCCTGGAATTCTACACTTCCTGCAGAGTATAGTCCTACTCATATGATACGGTTTCCTCCGGGTGGGTCTCCCTTTTGAGAACTGCTGCACCGGAGTCGCCCTCCACGCGATCACTGTTCCTTCAACCTCTTTTCTTTTGTCTCGTCCCACTAAGTTTTTCTAAACAAGACAAGTGGCACGCAAACAAGCGGCTCCAGTGGCACGGAATGGAGCGTGTGGATGATACTGCCGCACCTTCGCTTTATCCGAAGTTCTTTTTCTTCTTTCCTTTTTCTTTTAATGGTGCAGGCGTCTTTTATTTCCTTTCTCGCTCGGTTTAACTCCCGTGCGTGTTCTGATTAGTCGTGCTTTCGTGAAGGAAAGTGCCCCGAGGAAAGGCGATAATTGAGCCTCTAAAGTCGGCAGGCTGGAGGGGAAGAAAGGAGGCTCACGTTGTATACCTTCTGCAACACGCGACGCGTGCATCTACGCAGCCTATCCTAACCCTATTCGAAGCCTATTCGAAACCATATCGCGGGCCTCCGAAGTGGAGAGTGCATTTAGTCGGTAACATGCGATAGCTTGCAGCGTGAAAGCCGAACAGTCCAATTTTCCGACACAGCGCGGCGCGGTTGGAGATGCCGAATAATTGAGGCCGCCCGTATTTTTACCTGACGCTGCCAAATATAATGCTGCCACGCAACCACGCTTTGGGTCTTGCGCCTTGTTTTGCCTTTATTTGCTGTATCAGAAGCGGCACTGCTTCTTTTGCTTTTGTTGGTTTTCTCCTCAGTTAGCAGAAAAGCAGTGAGCGTAATCGAATGTATCAACGTGAAGGCATAATGTTAGCGTTCACGAGATGCAGAATAGTGCTTCAGGGGGGTTAAATGTCCATCCACCAATTTGTAACGTTCAGATCTGATGTTTAGAGAATTGTCGAGTATAGCGTAGGAAACTTCACGAATGTCGACTGAATAAAATCCATTGTACTCTTATATGGAAATTCTGAACAGTAATATGGTTGTAAGACATTTACCGTGCAATCAGTGCCACAGGAAATATGGCCGAGACAGGCAGATTGACCCATACAGCTTTCTACGAACAGGCGATACAAAGTGTTACCTAGCCAGACGAATTAAGAGACCTCCGTATGGAAACACACGCAATGACACACATGAGTGGACGCAACACGAAGATGGCGATGCAGTGCTTGTAGCATTATAACCGCGCCACCAACAAGACCCTTGAAGCACATGGTTTGCAGAGCCTATAGAAACGTACACCTCATTTGCGAGCTGCCCAATTACGCGCCACTGGGCCTATATTTCAATCTGCGTGTTCGCGGTCCCTCTTTGCGATATGGACCGTGGCGACTTCCGCCGTCTTCCCGCAGTCACGATTCCAGAGGGCGCCGTGAACGGGATGACAGAGAAGAGCGAGATTTCGGGGCTACCTCTCCGCGTGCGAACGCAGGGCGGCAGCGATACACGCGGGGCTTCGAAAAAAAATCACGCCGCACCCAAAGCCGTAATTCAGGCGTGCGCAGGCATCCATATGGCGCGCCCCGCGTGCAGCGGGAGCAGCGGAAACGCAAAATGGGAAAGCTCGAAGACAACACCTGTCCGCCCTTGTATGGCCAGGCTGCTGCACGCCCGAGTGAACCGAGCCAACGAGCACGCCGGCATAAAAGCTGTCGGTCACTGAGCGACGGTCAGCCAAGCTGCGCGGGGAGGAGGGCTGGGAACGCTTTCTCCGTAGCGCACCGGTGGCACCAGTTTAGAGAGTAATTACCCATCTTCCCCGTAAGGCACGCTACGCGTCAGTAGGCTTCATCATCGTGCCTCGTTTACGGTGTAAGCTTTTGCGCCCGGAGCTGTTCCATTTGCCTGGTCTTTCGCTCCTGTTCCACCTTTTTTTTTTTCGCATTTGTATCGGAACTGCTTTTGATGAAAAGAATTAATTTGTAAGATTAGCGCAAGTAGGGAGCGCGAAGGCTTGAACATTACGACGGCCATCGCAGTAGCGTGCAAAACGAATTATGTTTTGTCTTTGACTGCATCTTATAATAACGTCGTGCGTGCTTGAAAGCTCGAGCATCCCGTGTGCCTTTCAGTATATTAAGTACGATCGAGGGTCACGCATTGTAATACAATGCTTTAAGTGTGACGGAGTGTGAGCATTAGAGGAAATCGCTGCCTTTCGGAGACTGAGTGCCTAGCACTCATTTAAGTGAAAGCAACCATGAATTAAAAAAAAAAAAGAAACTGTGAAAAACAAGCGTGTCTTACGCACTGCTTGTACATGTGGAGGGCAGAGGAGGAGGAAAGTTTGAACGGAAGGACAGGGAGGTTAGCCAGTTCTTAGACCGGCTTGCTACCCTGGTGTGGAAAGGAGTGAGGGAAAAGATGATAAAAAAAGTTGCGAATAGAGAGAGAGAGAGAAATTACCGAAAAAATAGCGACAGAGGAAAGGCAACATCAAAGAGCATTAGACACAGAAGTCTGTTTCTGAGGCCAGTTGTCCGCAAAAAGCGTAGCAGAGCTTTCAAAGCCTTCTGGGCTGAGGACGGGTTCGGCCAATGACGACATATTTTTTCACTATAGTGAGGAGGTCCGTCTTCACAACTTCAATAAGTCTTACACGACCTATTCTTCGTGCGTGCGGCAAAACATACAGTCGTCTCAGATGAGATCTTTTCGGTTACTGGTCACAAGTTTCAGGCGAATTTCCGTACCTTTTTTTTTTCGTGTCTTTCTAGCCACTCGCGTGTAGTTTTGCATTTCCTACGAAGATTTATTACACCTATTTCACGACAAAGCTATATATAGGGAACATTCGGTGATAGTAGTACACATGTTCGCACTGTGAACGTTCCGTGTTTCCTGTAGCGTCAACATTTACTTCGATATCTCGCACGTCTTGCATGCAGCGGCGGGGCTTAGCTATTACGTTGCACTGATAATCGCGAATTCACTCCCTTAAGCGTTCGGCACCGTGCTCGTTTTGACTTCGATGTTGTCGGCGTGTTAAAACTGTATCGTTATATAACTCATACACACTTAAAAAGAAAATAAGCGAAGGAAGAACAATAATCGGACGAAAGCTGAGGCATACAACTTACTGTTTTTCTTAAGTACAGACCCCTAACATAATGTCACCACAGTTTACATTTTATTTATGTATCTTGATGTTAAGTTTGCGTAGTGATCGTACGGTGATTGTCGTAACGCAATAGGGCACGCTGGGCCCGAATAAGAATAGGTGGTTGCTTTCAACTTTATAGTAAACTTCGGACTTTCGGTTGAACGACGATTGGTTTTTGAACTAGCGCTGAAGGGCAGCAAATTTTGGAATTGGACTTCATAGTTTACACCTTAGCGACATTGACATGCATGCATCATTCGATGGCGATTAAAATTGCCCGCCGCAGCTTTTTAACGAGAATAGTGTGCTCTTACATGCATGCTGAATCACATGCTCTTACCGGTGTGTAGGAACAGATGGTTCTTGAGGTTTGTCTGCTTGCTGAAGCCCCGGTTGCAAATGTGGCACTTGAAAGGCCACGAACCACTGTGAACGTACATGTGACTCTTCAGGTCTCCGGGAGTCGGGAAGGACTTGGAACACAACGTGCACTTGTGTGGCTTCTCCTGCGAACACAAAGTACAAACAAAAGGGCCGCAGCGTTGAAGTTCCGTTTATAGTAGATCAGAATGAAGGTTTTTATGAGCACTGCCTTGCTTCTAGGCGGTGCTGCTGTCATGCCTTCATAGTGTTGTGATAAACTGTCTTCTCCTCTGTCAGTCTTTCCCACCCACTTTCCCTTTCACATGTACGTTGTGTCTAACCGGAGATTTCCTCTGGTTAACCTGCCTGTTTCTCTCTAGTATACCTTTCTCTCTCGCTCTTCGAAGTGGCTTCACAGATGTAGCCGTAATATATTTACCCTTTTACAACAAACTGAGCATGTCCTGCTTAGGAACCCCCCCCCCCCTTATTTTGAAATGAAACAAGCACAATGTTATTCACTTAAAAAACACTTAGCACATAAATTCACCTTATTGCGACTGATATAGAAAAATATTTTGTAGTGAAAAAGTAGGGAAACTAGAGTGAAGGGTGTGAAAAATTCATAACAGCAAACTTGTTTAGCTCATACAATAACAGTCGATGTATTATAATCAATGTACTGTGTAATATCGGCTTCAAAATTCAGATAGTCTATTTCCCATTGTTTGCTTTCCAAATTTTGCCAGGCCTGGCGTCGACATGTTTCCACACGTAAAACGCTCACGTCATGTATGATATAGTGCAAGTATCAATTTCAAGCGCAGCTGGTATACACATGAAAAATATGCTAGGGGTTTCAGATACGAGAAACTAGACCATGGAGGTCACTTATGTCTTCACAGGTATGTTCTCAAAGCTTTCCTAACTTTGATAACACTGTTTGGACAAAGTTATACTCTTTTATTGTAAAATTTATTATTTAAGTGTGAATAAACGACAAGCAAAGAATATGCGCTCAAAGCAATATATATTAGTGCCGATTTGCTCGTGCATTTTGTTGGAAGGACGCATCAAATAAACCTACCAACGAATCCCTTAGTTATAGCGTCTTTCTATATGTAGCTTTGCAATTGCGAGGTGTACGTTGTATGCATAGTGTATGAACACCGTGTGCCAATCTGAACAATTATTTCGTCGTTTCCGTTCCCCCCCCCCCCCCCCCCCCATTATGGTAATCTAACAAGCAACAAGAAAAAGAAGGGCATACGTAGATTCCCTAGGATATGTTCTTAATTTTGGTTGGAAAAGTTTCTGTGAGCGTGCTTCATAGCTCCGTTTAACAATTTCAGCACTCATAGGAAGAACAAGTTGATTGTATCTAATAGTGCCGCACGTAGATATACTCAATGTGCACGCACGCCTGTTGGGGAGCTGGATCATTTACGTTGGGGACACAGTGGGAACCTATAGGCAACGTCGAGGGATAATAACAGCCATAAGAGCTATACCGAATATCAGATTGATTGATTGATTGACTGATTGATTGATTTGTGGGGTTTAACGTCCCAAAACCACTATATGATTATGAGAGACGCCGTAGTGGAGGGCTCCGGAAATTTAGACCACCTGGGGTTCTTTAACGTGCACCCAAATCTGAGTACACGGGCCTACAACATTTCCGCCTCCATCGGAAATGCAGCCGCCGCAGCCGGGATTCGAACCCGCGCCCTGCGGGTCAGCAGCCGAGTACCTTAGCCACTAGACCACCGCGGCGGGGCATACCGAATATCAGGTTTTGAACTTAGTACCACAAACAGCGCATGATAGCCCTTATTGTAAAGACCCCTTTGTGGTGTTTACTAAGAGATAACAAGTTAATAAGTATAGTCACATGTGCGCCTATGTCGATCATCTTGTTTGAGCTTCCCCTGACAAGTGACGGAAATAAAAATCGAATAAATGCTCGGCAGCTTTCACTGAATGACAGCTTCGATATCTCATAACACGTCAGCTGGGTATGTTAGCTGATCCACACTTCCTTTACTATTTTCTTTTGTTGTAGCTCTTTTGGCACGCGTAAAAACCCTGTGACCATGCATGCAAGCAGCGGGAAGGCTTTTCACGACCTCCTCGATCTGCTGTCGCGATGCTGCCGACTGAGTGCAGACAGCCCGGTCTCAGTATACTATTACCCCTTCCACGTCTATACGGTGTCAAAGCTTCAAGCGTAACGCAGCCAATAAATTACTAGGAGGTTAACAATAATCACAGTAGAGCAAACACTTTCAACCGTTCCTGTTATTTAGTCTCTTGATCACCGAAACGATCGTGGGGCGCCCGCCAGCACTCGCCAAACCGCGGAAAAATAAAAGAAGGACCCTTCGAAGCGTCGATCAAGTGCGGTCGCCGTAGGTTCGCAGCCGTACATCGGGCGGAGCACCGGCATCAGCGGAGGCGTGGACCAACGTGCCGCGTTCGTTCGCGGTCATCGCAGCTGACACTAGCGGTTAAAAGGCCATGCTCACTCACGGTCAGTGTCCACAGCGTCGCGCTGCCGCTATATAGCTCTCTGAACAGCCAGGAAAGGGCGCATGAGGAGCTCTGAAGCGATAAGAAAGAAAAACATTTTGATCGACCAGCTACCGCGCACCGCTGTACACCGCAGAGTCAGGCGGCCTGGTTGCCCGGGCTTCTCATTTATGTGGCCTGCCTCTTTCCAATCCTCCTCCGTGCCACGCCGAAGGAGACAGATAAGAAACTACTAATTGTATGTCAGGGATCAAGAGAAAACTGCCTTCGAGCGCCTCCGCCCCCTTCTTTCGCGCGGTCGCCCGACATGTCTGCGCGTTCGGCCCAGCGGGAAAGCGCACGTTTCCAATCGCTCCGCCTCCCCTCTTCGAGATGCAGAGTCGCCCTTCCTGGAAACCCAGAGCCCCGTCGCCGCTTGCTGCTACAGTCCCGCGCATGCCTTCTTCTCACGCGCTCGTACTTTATCAGGCGACCGACCACTCACCCAGGAATGTCGTCTTGCGAACCACTTTCCATCTGGCTGCCGCACATACGCGCTGCTTGCGCGCGCGCGCAGACCGTCGGCATGTAATATCGATCACGCGTCCGTTCGGGAGAGGCCCCGCTACGCACGAAGCCATCGCGAGCCTCGCCAGCCAAGCACTGCGCTTCGATCACGATTTTGATGATGACGTCGGCGCGATGCGGCTGTCTTCTCCCGTGCCACGACTACCCCCCTCCCTTTGCTCACATCTACACCTTCCTGCCCACCTCCTCCACCACTCTGGCTCACTATGTTTTTCTTTATTTTATTTCCCGTCCATTCCGAGCGTCTCGCAACCAGGCACTGTGGCGCCTCAAGTGTAGAAGCTAAGGGATCGGGAGGGCGGTCGGTCGGAGCGACGTCTTGTCTGCCACCGGGCACTATCAAGGCCTTGTACAGGCAACCAACCGAAGGCGGTTTGCCAATTTGGGCTATATAGCGCCGATGGGACGGACCGAAGTGCTTTAAAGGGACTGCCGCTTGCCCCACGAAGATGAGGGATTAAAAGGGGATGCTGAAGAGGCTTCGGAAGAGCGGTTCGGAGGAGCAGGAAGGTGATTGTTCTTATAATCCGGCGGTGGCAGGCCGTCGAGCAATTAGGGTCCGCCGTAAAATCTGAGCTAGACCACGCAAATGACTTCCCGTGTGAGAGCATTCCATAGCGGAAAGTGGCGTTGCAAGAGTGCGCTTTTACGTTAAGACGGAGAAAGTATATATGATATACGCAGAACAGTGTTCATCGCGCCATTATTATGCGTTATTAGGTGCTCCCTCTGATGAAGATATTATCTGTGTATACTGTATAGTTTTCTCCCGCACATATAAGGAGCCGTGGCCTAAAGAGAGCGTGTTGTCCATATGATAATCTAATTTTCTTATGTAATACATTTAGCAAGCGATGCCACTCAAGCTTCACCGGGAGGTGAAGAAGGTGGGAAGTTGATTAGATAGTTAACTGAAGAAAAGCTATTTGGGAACTCTAGGGAAGCGCATGAGAGGCGCAAGCTTGGAAATAAAAAGAAGGAAAAAAAGAAAACACATAATAACGTTTGAAAGGCGGCCACGATTACAAAAAGCGGAAACAAGAACCGCAAATAGGACACACCCGGTGGTATACTTTGTCCCATGCTTGGGACTATAATTACGTGCAATAAAAACAAGCAAGGCGTGTTCATGGGCGCCTGGGTGAACGCTTATTTATTTTCTTTTTTAAGTATGCATGCTCTTCGATCGCAAGAGAGTCACCATGTGGCTGTAAATCATGTTTCTCCAACCAACACCAGAAGAAAGCTCACTTCTTGGCTGTCGAAGCCAGGAAGCGAATCGCCACCTGTTGCGCATCATGTATTCGCCACCTTTCACACGCTCTTATGCATGGATGGGAATCCTCCGACAGCAACCCATATTACGTATTTTTCTTCTTCTTTTTTCTTTATTAGGGGCGTGGCAGGAGGTGCCAGATGGTATTCGGGCGCGCCCCTATATGCATGCTTCTTGTATTCTCGTGTTTTTAGACTCGGTGTGGTGTAAACTATCGCGAAGCACTCCAATGGACCCTAAAGGGCTGAAATGTTATAGAACACACATTACTGATCTTATAAAAGGATGCGTATTTTTGTTTATCGTTGTCTTTATTAATCATGCACCATTATAACATTAGGCCACTTGAGTTCTAGATTCGACTCACATCTACGTTGTCTATTATTGCTAGAATCAGCGTACTTGGTAGTGTAGATCGTACATTGCCAATGTCCACCACGATCTTTTTTTGCTTAGCCATTATCACTTTCTTCTGATAGCCTTTATGATCCCTGACTGTATACAGCCATCACCCGATTGAGCTTGGGCCGGGTCTGTGGAAGAACGGCTTTTTAGCACTCCCAGCTATAGTCGGCTTACATTTTGCGTACCTATGGAGGCGCGTCAAGATCGACTTCCTTTTTTGTTAACTTCCTGCCACCATTGAGCTATGCATTCCGGTCTCCGTCGTCTCTCGGCTACCTGTACAAGGATGGAAGCTTCGGACGCTGACTCTTCCACTCTAGCTTTAACTTTCGCTCACTAACGAAATCCATTGCATTGCCCTCTTGCAAAGTAAGAAGCGTCGCGTCCCCTCTGTGAGTTTGGGTAGGATGAAAAGCACTTCATGGATTGCAACATAGCTTGAATTTAGATAGACTAGGTTCATTAAGAAGTCAAACGAACCAGAGCGAAGCAGGCGCTTGAAGGTTGCAATAAAATATTGAACACTTGATCACTTTATACTCACAATATTGCTTTTTTATGTTAATTAAGCTCCTAGGTTTGTCTTCACAAACTTAATACATTCACAAGTACATTCACAAAATGACGTCACAGTATTAAAGCGACTTATCACATTGGATTTGGCCAGTGCGCAATGACTTCTTTATGCCAGTTTTTGCTTGCTCGGACACCTTTCTTTGAATTGACGCGAAATATAAGGACCTCCTGTTAAGTGTCTACGCTTCACTCGATGCAGCATCACATTAGGGTATGCAAACACACGTCTTAAGTACAGCGGCGTTACGGCGCGGCGGTTACGCAAGCGTGTCAGCCTTTTCACATGTTGCCACTCACCTTGGAATGCGTCATGCGATGATAGTAGAGATTGGAGGAAGCTGTAAACCTCTTTCCGCACACGTGACACTGGTGCGGTTTCTCCCCCGAATGAATGCGTCGATGTGTGTTGAGGGAGCTGGATGTGCTGAACCCTTTGCCGCAGACATCGCACACGTGCGGCTTTTCTCCTGCGTCATGGAAAAAGCAAAAGAGAGCAAGCAGAGGAAGGCACTTTAAATTTCTTGCTCATTCACTGAAGAGGACGGCCTGAAATTTCATTCAAGTATTAAATTGACAAGAGCCCACTTGGAAAAGGTCGGACTATATATTTGTCGTGCACTGAAGCTGCTGTGGTTATGCCGCTAAGTGTGATTGCACGAGTTCGAATTGCAGCCGCGGCAGTCGCATTTCTATCGCTGAGGGCGAAATTAAAAAACAAAACAAAACTAAAGCGCGTCTATTTAGATCTGCGTGTGTTATATGGGCAGTAATATTGCACGTGATCAAGTTAATCTTGATCGGTGTGCATTACCCTATAGGGCGTGCGTCGTAATCACATCGTGGTAGAAGCACGTGAAGTACAAAAATTTGATTATGCATTGCTGAGCGAAACTCAAGTGACTTTGAGCTCAACTGTGTTCCTTTCTTTTTCCTGACTCTATCTCTCGACACACACACACACACACACACACACACACACACACACACACACACACACACACACACACACACACACACACACACACACACACACACACACACACACACACATGTTTGGTGGGTACTGTCATACCCACCAAACAAAACCAATGCGTTACGAATGCGAGAAAATAAGTGGCATGACTTCCCCGTCTACGCTCCACCGAATAATATAAGCATCTCCCGCGGGTCTTGACCGGCCATTATTCGCTTTCTCAGATTTTTCTGCGTGATGTTGATACGTGCACATGTCCGTGTAGAAGCGGAGTTGCAAATTCTGCGTACATATAAATATTAAAAAAAAAAGTAAACGCACCAGGGTCTTGAAACCTCCACATGAGTGCCTCGTGATATCACGGCGGACCGGTAAAAACGCTTTAAGCCAAATCGTTCCGCGCGACGCGATAATGCTTTGTGTGTCGCCACGACAGCCGGTTCATTGGCGTCCTGCTTCCTGTCTCGGATGGTGAGGCATTTGCATGGCGTACTAGATTAGCATATTGGCGTTCTCACGTTTCGCACATGGCACACGCTCTCAGTTTATATTCAGCTTACGTAAGGTGGATTTTGTTGTAGTTGTACAGTTACTCTGGGAACCACGGACGTTAAAACAAATCTCCAATCGTACCACTGACGCGGTTGACAGCGAACTCGCATCGAAAACTAAAAATGCGAGTGAAATATTTCACAAAGCATAAAAATGAAGTGCTGACAAGTTGTTTTTCGGCAGAGAAAATTGAAAATCGGTGGAGAAAATTGAAAAGTTTTTGTACTGATTCATTTTCAAAAATATTACTGTATTCTCGCCTTGAAAGCTCTTGATAAGGAATATATTAATTGTTTTTAATCGTATTTAGGCAGATGTTATACTAGTTATGTTGTTCTGCGCAAAGCATGAATTCATGACGACAAGTAGCGTTAGCCTCTATATGCACAGTTTATAAGACAATAATGGAAACAAAAGTGCAAACAGCTTTTCCCTGCTTGGATTAGCCCACAGGCGTTTTCATTATTGCATTTTCAGATGTGCTTTCGTCATTACATCATTTCGAAAGTGTCTGGTTGATTTCCCGAAAGGTGTTAAATTCTTTCTAACAGTAACGATTGAAATATCTTTCCACGAGAAGGGATCGCGCAAGAGAGCCATTCATAGCTTTTGTATGATCCAAAAAGGAAAAAAAAATATTTCTTCAGTTATCGTGTTTATAGGATAAGATGTTTGGAAAAAAGGCAATGACGAAGGTCATCAGCAGATGTAGCACTATGAAATAAATAAGGTATGACACTATCCTCGGTTATATATACACTATAGGCCTTAATACTTAGGTACCTGCTCTTCACATGTGCCGTGAAATTTCTTGCGAATTTATGAGTGCTTGCATAGCCGGTTAGGAGTTTTCCTCCTAGCTTAACTGTTGACATGACCATCTTCACGCAGTCGTACGCGCGTACACCAACATAGCACCGTGGAAGGATCATTAATACAGCTTTGCGTTATACGGTGTCCATAAATATATCTCTATCGGGCACCCATGCGTCGGCTGTGTGGAGTACAAGTGGCTAATTCAAAAACAGCCATGGGTTTCACATACCTGTGTGCGTCCTCATGTGCCTGCGTAAGAGCGATGGTCGATCGAAGGCCTTGCCACAGACTTCGCAGGGAAGCAAGGTTCGCTCGCGACCTTTCTTCACCATCAAATGTCTCGGTGTCTCCATCGGCACCGTCTGCGGAAAGTTTGAGAATAACATATGTCGCTGATTTTAATATAGTAGTCTCGTTTATATATCTAAGTTAGGCTTGTGTGTCTTCAATATTAAGCGAAAATTGCGAAGTAGAGCCTTACGCATTGTGGCTGCCAGGGTTATACAGCGACCTTCACACGCATTATCAACTATTTAAACAAATATTTAGTGGTTACTGGCAATCAATTTTCTCTCAGAATAAATTTTTATTCAAATTGCCTTCAGTTTCACTCTTAATATTCATGTACCAGTCATATTAATTACTGCAGAGAGACCTTTCATGAGTTCTCTGTCCAATGCATAAGTAGAACTCTCAGTGGCGACAAGTACAGCAGACCCTAAACTTTCCTGAGTAATTCAGTCCTCGGAAGTACTTTTCTTTTCTATCCCCTTGAACTTACTTAGGCAGACAAAGAGCCAATTTCTTCAGTCAACAATGAACGCCAAAGCGCTTCATGATTTCAAACTCAATGAAAAATATAAAACGGAGCTAGGAACAACGTTACCCTTTTACATGTTAATAATAATATAGGAAGGTGTACAGATGGTTGTTTCATCGTTTGGTATTTTTTAACCAAACGTTCTACAGGCATAGTTGTGCCTTCTAACGAGGCTAAGAGATTTTGATGACAGAAATATCAAGAGACGAAACGTTCGTGAAATGGGCTCTATGCCTCAGCATACAATATTATTGCCGTTGTATTTTAACGCGTGAAGATGCGCCACATCTCCAGTAAGGTGCAAGGCTTTTTCACTGGAAAAACGTGGTACCTCTTCCGTTGTGGTTCCTTCACTGGAAACTGACCGCCTCTCTTCAGGTTCCGATGGCGGCGTCATTAGGACTCGAGGTAGTTGAGGAGTGACCGGTGATGAGGGTGACACTGGCGCGGCTATTAATGACTGTGACAGGTCCAGGGGTGTATCTGAAATGCACATTGCAAAACAGAAATATATTCTGTTAAAGCTTAAGACTGCCCATGACAGGTGTTAATCTATTTACAGTATACTTCGAAAGAAGTCCGTGTATCTTTTAAATGACAAAAACAAACTAGAAACATCACCGAAGGAGACGAAACGACAGCGAATAAACAAACTAGACAAGCACATTAGTGTGTGTTTCAATGTCGTCGTCATATCCATCATCACGTTGTTGATCATCATGCTTATCATCATCAGCATGATCATCATCATCATCATCATCATGCTTTAAGGGCATTACATATTGTCACCCTTCGCCATGTTTTTGTTACAAGGTCGATCAACCAAGTTGCCCGACGAGTCACACTTCTGCGGGAGCACTACATGCTTTATTCACCGAACGGACGGTGTTTCACAAGTGCTTGTAGTTGTGATACTTATTTTATAGATTGTGGCATAAGACATCGACGATGTAAGTTCTGCTGGGCATTATATATTGCGGCGCCACACCGACAGTGTAGCTTTAATCGAAGGCTCTTGATAAGATACTGTCAATCTCGAAACTCAGAACGCGAACATGGTAATCACCCAAGTGTCTATTACGGACCACGCGTACTGCGAGCAGCCTTTGTCGAGGCTTTGTCGTCAACAGACGACTATTACTGTCGGATAACGAAATTTCGCTCCCTGTCGCCAAACGCCGACAATCTCAGTCAAAGCATTGTAGACCTTGACAGCTTTGCCCATTCTTGAAGCCTACCGGAATGCGAGCGGTATTTCGCCTTGAGCGAGACAGGTGATCAATCCTATACCCAGCTTCCTCCTTGCGACCAGCTCCCTTAAATTATGCCAATTTCCGCGGCCCTTCATCTCGTCTACAACAACGGTCGAGCACACAAAAAGCGTCCCACAGGTTCATTTCACTCCTTTCTAGGCGGATATGGACGTGTCCTCTATACGGGTGGACACTTAGCCGTACGTGCGGAGCTTCACAATGAACCGTAAAGCGAGTTCTTATTCAAGCTAATCCTTCTTCATTAGTACTTTTCTTTTAAACTCACGGCTTAGTCAGCTCGGACAAACGCTAAGGGATCCGATGCTTTGTTCGGATTCCCAGTGCGTACAGACGCTGAACGATCCGTCCATGGTTATGTCCACAAAGCCATACATGAACGGACCAACTCTCACTTCGCCCAGAGATCTAGATACCTCTGCGATCCTTGACTGGGTTTTCAAAAGAAAGACCCAGGTAGCGGCAAGGGCTTTCATCTACCAGATCCCACCCCCCTTCTTTCTTTTTTTCTTTCATCTTCCCCCCTCCCCCGCTTTCGAAAGATCCGCCGCGACGTGCCGCTGACGGTTGCAAGGACTCGCGATGCATTCCAGGCGTTGACACGTCCACCAGTGTAATCAACATGTCAGCTCGCCTTTCGGTATCGCCTGCCTCTGAAACATGATGACCGGGTTATAATTAACGGTATCGAGAGCAACGAATGCATCTGCGTTCGCCTTTTATCCTTCCATTTGGGCGGAAAAGTGGACAAAGCGAAGAGGGCTGAGGCCAGCTATGGGCCGTCGTCGAAAATGAGGGCTTGCTCCTTGACTGGCTTCATTTCGCTCGGCGGGTGACTGCTCAGGGCGATATTTCCTCGCTGACCGTTTGTGATATTTTCTGGCTTCTTACTTCTTATGTTTGATGACGTGCTCCGGTGCGAAACGGTAGGTGTCTCATTACTAATGTCCTCGTTTTAAGTGGACCAAGAAGCCTGCTTGTGAAGTTAACGGGTGCCCGCCACCTATTCGCATGAATGATTGGGCACCCAATTGCAACAGGTTTGCTTCAGCAAGCACACGCCTTGGTGACTTCTGTTTACACTGCACGCTCTGAGGGGTTAAATATGTCATGTTGGCCGTCACGGCTTGCTATTTTTGCAGAACGCGATAGAGGGCGCAAAAATTTCGAAGTGTAAGCGGATGTTTTTTTTTTAATTTTTTTCGGGCACTATGTTTTGTCGTTGTACATGCAAGTGCTGCTTCAGCTTCTATAATACTCATACAGCAAGTAAATATAACATCCCGCATTTCAAAACAGCTTCGTAGAGGATATGTTTTTGCTGTGTCAATCATGAACTATAAGTTAACCTTTTTTTTCCACTCCGATATTTTTATGCTTTCGTATTTGCATCTTCCTGATGAAATAATGTAGTCGGTTACAGGTGTAAGTTCTAGCACACGCGTGATCATAGATATTACGGAAAGAATCAGTTTTTTGAGTACGCACTTATAAGATGAGGTAAGAGTTGGTACACGAAACCATTGCCCAGGGTACATTATACGACTAGGTTTTCGGTTACCTCGCAGGTTCAACATGCTGAATAATAAATGTACTTACATTTCCGCCTTTCGTACCCATACATCATTCGTCAAGTCAATGTAATGTCTACTCACGTTATGCGGATACATAGATATTAAGAATTCATGAGTGAACAGAATCATTAATTTCTCGTGCATAGAAGGTCGCGCAGGACGAGCGTTCTGTCACCGAAGAATGCACTCTATGAAAAAAAAAAGTACAATACACGCACATATGTACATGACACATATGCCTATGTACTGCCACCATGACTGCAACTGGCGTCGTTGATGTTTGTGCCTCGTTTTTTTTTCTTCTCTTTTTTTTTTTTTTGAGCAATATCGGTGATTGCTGCAGGCTGCATGCAGGTTCGGTGGAACTTGTTGCCCTTCATCTCACATTTCTCTCGTTCTCTGTCTCTCTTACTTCCTGTGTATTACAAGCCTGAACCTAATGCCATTTATTTTTCTGTAACTTCATTAGTACCAGCCGTCACTGTTCTTTACAGACTCTTAAAAGTTGTCCATGGAGTGGTTGTACCGTTTCCCGTGTCACGAGAGTAACGTGTGTTTCGCAAGGCTGCATCTTATCTTACAAGCAACAGCGCTTCAAATATGAGGATAAAGGAAAAAGAACCACACTGAAATTGCAACTATATATGTCATCTCGTCCGGGTTTACCTTCTGCTGTCCTTTCAACACAGCTGCTTAAAATAACTTTCAACAGATCGGTGATGTGCTTCAAGCCAAAGAGATGATTAGTATTCGCAGACGTCGCCTATATTATTACGAACTGGTGTGGTTGGATGCTTAAACACAAACCTACAATTATAAATGCCGAGCGAACTAATCTATTAGAGACCTTGAAACACGCAATGATGTATGTTAATATTCGAACGACGTGTATGGCGAGGCCTACAGGTAGTGCTTGGAAGGAAGTGCTAGCTGCATTGTGCATGCGCATTTTATACCACTACTGCATGCATTGCGCAAAGATGACGAGAAAATTATGCAGGGAATACGCGAGGATCGTATCGAGGTGTGTACACCGTGGTAGTTGTTATTGGTTAAGCGACAAGGCCTTTATGTTGCATTGAATATTAACAGGCCGTCTAGAACTAACATTGATTTGATTGATATGCGGTGTTTAACGTCCCAAAACTACCATATGATTATAAAAGTCCACGTAGTGGAGAGCTCCGGAAATTTCGACCGCGTTGGGTTATTTAACGTGCCCCCAAATCCGAGCACATGGGCCTATGCAGCATTTTCACCTCCATTGAAAATGCAGCCGCTGCAAATGGCATTCGATCCCGCGACCTGCGGATCAGCAGCCGAGTATGTGGCGGGGAGCTAGACGTAATAACAAAGAATTTTGGCGAGTATCAAAAAATGCACTTCGTTGCACTGTTTCACTTTCCGCAAAAACATGACTCAAGAAACACGTTAGAGAGAAGAAAAGTACATATTTACTAATTAAGAGCACGATTATCATAACTCAAGCGTATAAATATACCAAAGACCCAGCAGATGTTACGAAAACCTATGTACGATGGTACTTTTTCACTGGTACAGGCCAGATCGTGATTCTGGTGTGCGCCGATGTTGTAGCACAAATATTGAAAAAATATTGAGCGAACTCAAAAACAACTGTCTTCTCACTGCTGAAGAATGAACCACTCAGAGTTAAGATGACGCATGAAGCGTTATTCGAGGAAGACACCGAAGGTAATCGTTGCAATGAAGCCTGTCAACACCTCTGGAAAGTTATTCGAGAAGAATAGGGGAAAACAATGGACAATTCCTCAATGTGCCATTTGATCTCGAGCGTCTGTTTGGATGACAAAGTTTAGTTTTTTTTTTCGATGGGCTGTCTCAATAATCAGGTTGCACCTCCAGAGTCTTATTTGCGATCCTACAAGGTGTTGTCACCAAAGGGATGACTAAACAGGATATTTTTGAAATATTTTCCTGTAGGCCATTTTTTTGTTTTTACTTTTTTTTCTGTGGGGTGTACGGTTTTTCTGAGGCCTCTGAGGCGTACTTCCAAGAACGGCTACATTCGAAGCTACTCTTGTGTGATTCTGAAAGAAACAGAAGAAAGCTTTACTTTCCAGTAGAGATCCCGTGATCTACGTACGTGTTTCTTCATGACTGTGCAGCCATAAAAGTGTAATGCAGAAAAAAATTCTGGGTCCGTATGCATGAGCGACCTCACACCAAAACTGTTTGCAAAAAAATGTTCATTCAGTTCATAGTGCCACCTTATACTATAACAATATTTCTGGAGGAACAAAATGAAGAACTTCGGAATAAAGGTACACATTTGCGGGCTCGACCGCACGTCATCATTGCAAGCATTTGCACTAGGGGATTCTGCATGGTGCAGTATAAACGTTTGCATCAAAATTCACAGTTCAACATCTGTTGAGTAGTCTGACACTAGCTCGACCTAGACCAGGAATGTCTCCTGCAATGTTACGTAAACCTTGATTAGAATACATTACATCAGCGTGGTGGCGCACCGATTCTCGGGAAGCAATGCGGCTTAAACTCTCATGTGTTTGAGTGTACAACTGTTTGGGCTTAAGAGCAAGACTTATTAAACAAGGGTAGTCAGCCGCAGCGGTGTAGCGAGTAAGGTGCTCCGCTGCGGACTCGATTGTAGCGGGTTTGATGCTGGCCACGGTGGTCTAATTATGGCGGAAGCGAAATGCTAGAAGCCCTTGTACTGTGCGATGTTAACGGACGTTAAATAACACCAGGAGATCGAAATTCCTAGAGCACTATACTCTATACGGCATCTGTCATTACCATATTGTGGCTTTGGACGTAAAACCACAATATGAATAATATTATTATTTACACAATATAAAAATTTTTGTTTACACAAGGGTACATTTTAACCTTACTATATGGCAAAATATGCAGTGTCACTCTTGCTTACACTGTTACTTCAATGTACTATGAGGCTACGACAAGCTGGGACAACCTGCAGAGCATTTCAGCATTCGTAGACATAGAGATTTTCTTCACATTGACAGCAATCAGTGTATCCTTACAGTGTATGAGTCAAAAGCCATGAGGTTGTCACTGTACGAAAATTGCCACGTTCATGCATGAAGCTTTCTTAAATGGAAGAAAAAATCTTTTAGTCAAATCCGAAGAACCATTGCAGAAGTTTTTGTTCCACTTGTCTTGAGTTTTTCTTTCTCTTTCTTTTTTTTTATATATAACTTATGCCGCACGAGTTTACACGTGGATGCTACATGTGTGTAGCATGCTTTAGCGTAACAGAAAACCACTTCTTCTTCATCACCCGACTTCAAAAATAAAATACGATAAACAAAAAGGAAAATAAAAAAAGGCGATTCTACTGGTTCTGAGAACTAGGCTGTTCGCTCCGACCATGTGTCCACGCTAAGGGACGTGCCTTCCATCATTCTAACTTTCTTGCATCGCGGACCATCGCAGACCGACCAGCGGGTGGTAGCGGTAAACTAACGTTCTAATTGTTTCAGCAGGAAAAAAGACGCCCTCATATACATATATACCCCATTTCTTGCCTCAGTTTTTTGAGAACATGAACCCAATTTGTCCAAGGTTTCCACGGTTATCACCATTTCTTGTATAGCCTCTCTCGAGCATGCCGCACAAGAAAAGCAAACAAGAAACTGGGTTTGCCGTGGCAGTGCTTAATTTCCAACTTCGCAACCCTGAAAGCACGCTCCGAAGGCGGGCCCGCAACTTGGGCTAAGAAAAGACCTCTCTTTATTCGGCGCGCAGGCCGCGCCGACCTGTGTCTTCGCGGTGTGTGTTGACTGTTAATACAATGAACGGGCGAAATAATTACGAACGGTCATCATTCAAAGCGGACCACTGACGGTCTCGACAGCTCCGGTCGGTTCACCGCGCGCTCTTTGGGGGCGCGCAACACACGCAAGCCAGAGATCCCTCAGGACTTCCGCGATGGCTATTGCAGGATGCCGTATCGACAAGCGGCTCCGCTGCGGAAGCCGATTGGGTGAACCACTTTTCAAAGCTGTTCTTCACTCGGGTAGACTGATAGAAAGGCGGCTTCGCATCGCGAGGGTGAGAGCCAGCAGCTATATAAGCAAGAGAAAGATCAATCACTTCTAGCGCGAGCGCGCGCCTATGAGGTCAAAAGAAGGACCGACCGCAGCACTATATAGCCCTAACAATGGGAGCACTGCTCGACGGTGGCGTCGCCAGAAACGCTGGCCCCTTCGGGCGCTTTCTCTTTTTGGTTGCTCGCGTCTCGGGTGCCAAGAGCCTTTTGGCTCCGTGGAAAACGCGGTGGGTGGAGTCGTCGAGCCCAGACGAGACGTGTGTGTGTGACGTCTTCCACTTCCGTTATTCTCGATGACCACCCTCTTCCTCCTTCATCTATCCCTCTTCCACTTCCTTCCTCCTATAGCAGTCCATCCATTCGTTGCTGTAAGCTTCTATCTTGAATTCGGCTGAAACAATGCAGGCACTCTCGTTCTTTCCAAAGGAGAGGTAACAGACTGTTAGAATGCTTTGGCAAGACTTGTAATTGGGACCTATTGATAAAGACATCCCTTCTCGGGACATCAGTACTACTGCGTTACCGCAATACTACATCGAGTCTTACTTAGTATACCGTGATTCATCGTTTTTGCCACATCACTTAGAGCCCATATATACAGTTGCGGCCTGTGTACTGCTGGCGGACATATCGGGCACCAAATGTTTGAAACTGAACAGTAGAGAATATAAATAAGCCGTATATAGTGCCTGCACTCAGTGTTTGCTCTCAACAGTGAAAAACAGCCGGAGTACCCCAGGAAGTTCTTGGATAATTCAGTGTCATCGATTCCAGGCGGTGAACACTCATGAGCCTGAGAGTACACACGAGGCGAATTTTGTACACCTTATTAGGCCATGATTTTCTTGCCAAACAGACTGATATTGACATCATAACATAGTTTAACTCGTCAAGAAAACGGCATTTCGAGAAATGAAATTCTAGTCAGGGGTTTATGCGCAATATAGAGGGTGAAATCAACAATGCTGATAAGAAATGCAAGCTCACCTTCGAGGATCATGCCCATGGCGCTTCGGTACTGTGCCAACGAGAGGTCCCTGGCCACTACCAACGTCAGGGGCGTCCGATCGACGTCGTCGTCTGCGTCTTCGTAGAAGACAACCAGCTCCGTGTTTGAGGCCACCGTGCGAATCGTTTCGTACACGGGCTCGCCCTTCACGAGTGAACCGAGCAGGTTCACCTCGGCGCTGAACTGAGGCGAGTGTCGAACGAAACGCACCCAGTTGCAGTGTCGAACCTGCCTGGACTTTTCCAGCTGGATTTCGTCGTAGCAGCCGAAGCGATGCCGGATCTGCGAATGAGAACACCAGAGGAACGAGCGAACACGTTAGTTGAAGGCAGACACTTACTCGGACCGTCGGCGATGTCGGCATTTACGAGAGTGATGTAGAAATCATGAACACATGATTACGACCCCATAATATGTCATCACTATCCCACTGACCACCGAAATATCCTACGTCATCAAATAATATTGTCGCATGCTCAAATGTGCGCCATTAACGAAGGCAGGGCAGAACCAGGGATAGAGAGTGAAAAAAAAATTGCAATGCCTCTGATCTTGGAGGCAATGTTAAACCACGTTAAGCGCGGAAAGCTTTCCATGTGAGAGGGAGAAAGATCAGTGCTTCGACTGAGTAGAAAAAAGACGAGAAAATAGCTCTCGCTATCGAGTCTTGAGCGACTGCCTTAGTAACCATGTGAGCTTTCTTTTTCTCTTATTGACTGACTGGTTCAGCCTACAATGCCGCAAAGCGACACCAATGCTGGCTGCCTGTGGCTTGGAGTGGCCTTCACGAACGCATACTCTTATCTAATTGGATTGGCCAGCTCGTCTACATGCACTTACTGCAGCTGCGAAGAAACCATCGCGCACCTTCTGTGTGAGTGCACCCATTTCAACGCGCAAAAACAAGAACTCACTGCAGCTCTAGATAGACTGGATGATCGGTTTTTGTCGGAACAAAGGATTCTGAATCATTCGCCGAGCCTATTCTCAGCCCAGAAAGCTTTGAAAGCTTTGCTGCGCTTTTTGCGGACAACTGGCCTCAGAGACAGACTTTAGTGTCTTATACTCTTTGATGTTGCCTTTCCTCTGTCGAAATTTTTTTTTGTAATTTCTCTGTCTCTTCACAACACTTCTTTTTAACATCTTTTATTCCCCTTACCACTTTCCCCAGCACAGGGTAGCCAGCCGGTCTAAGAACTGGCTAACCTCCCTGTCTTTCCGCTTAAACTTTCTTCCTTCCTCCTTCTTCCTTCCAATGCTGGCTAATGCAACGTATTGCACAGCTTTCTTAAAATTGAATCACCAGAAATTTCTTATAGTACACCTAACTATAATCATATACTATTCAACGTTACGCATCAAACAAAACTCGTTCACCGTTTTATTTGTTGAATGATACTACACTTACACGAACAATTTGTGAGTCCTATGAAAAACTAATTAGTACAGCACATATATAGTTGTTGGTGAGTTGTTTTCTGTTATATATGGGTCACAGATCACTTACACTGCAGTATCAAAAGGCTGGTAAAAACTGTGATACCTGGTGGTTTGATGAGTTGAGATCTATAGTCTTAATTCGTAATATACGAATGTTGAACTGTCGTGGTAGTAAACTCGACATGCTGGATTCTTCAGGCTTTGGAAACGGGACTGCTTTAGGCTCTCCCATAGTCGAGTACTCTGTACTCGAAATCATTAACCACTTTTTCTAAACACATTGCAATGACTGCTGAGGGGTCACGTTTGACTCCGCATACGTGATTCCATGCAGGGTATACATTGTACGAATGGCACAGACGCATACTCCGCATTCAAGTTGTTTCAGAGAGCACCATCGCGGAAATACTTTAACGCATTCCAACAGATATTGATTATAACGGCTGCGCAAAAATTCCCACGAATAGGACAATATAAAAACCTGTTCTTTCGCGCATGCAATTGCAGTTCGAGAATGAAACGCTATCGCGGAGGCATGCAGGCTTACAGTTCCCAACGTGAAGTTTGGGTGACCGACCGTCATGCCTTCATGGCTTCGAGGTGGCAATCAATAAAATAAACTGCGACACGAGTACATAGACGCTTTGGTATTCTAGAAGCCGGCCTGTTATATCCTGTGATAAATTGTGAGCTATACCCGTTCCTGGGCGTGGTTAGGTGACGAACGACCCGACTAACGGTTTATATCATACATTTTCGTTACGACTTCAAATTTGCGCGAGCTTCAAAGAGCGCGAGCTCCCTGTTGAACTTACTGCAGCTGCGTTCGTCAGTACGCGTTAATTACCTCCTCCTTAAAGTGACCTGATAACAAGTGTACACACTAGATCGCTGCTGCTAATGGGGCACATACTACCGTGGGAAGCTCGGTCATTTGTGAGAATGAGGTTAGTGCCGTTTTGCGATCCGGAATAGAATGTGCCTTTGGCCATTAGGTAATTAGCGCCATGAAGCCGTTTCGAAGCCACCTTGAGGCAGTTAAACTTTGGTGCACTCAGAAATGCCTATTTACAAAAAAAAAAAGGCTTCAGAAGCTATCAAATTGCCTTTTTAACATTGGTGAAACGGCGAAGAAGGAAATAATCTTGTGTATTTAGCTTGATATATGACTAGTGGGGATGAGCGATATTATCTGTCGCATATAACTTCAGTGTCACATGGGCTACGCGTGGGGCGATTGAGCCCCATAATCCATAATATTATCCAGTCGTATTAATAGCTGAACGGTGGTTGCTACTGCGTTAAAATGTGAGAATATTACAAGCGCATGCACCTGTTTCATCCTGAAACCACTTTGATGGCACACATTAACTCGTACCATACGAACACTTCAGATAGGCATCGTATGTGCACACATACGCTTGTCTCTGTATAAGCAACATCTCTTTCAATAAATTATAAAGGGGTTCAACTCTGCCCTAACGAAGCTGCAATTCTGCCGGTTTGAATGATCATATGACAGAGCGCTTCCGAACGTTTGAAATCATGTTATCATAACATACGCCGCAGCATGATGATTCGCATAGTGGGGCGTGAAACCTCGCGGAAATTCGATCGGTGTACTTGCACCACTTCTGAAAGCACTTTAAAGTGAAACAATTGATGTAGGGCACCTGACACCCAGCTATACAGACTCCGGATGGATTCCTGCCAAGAAAAAAAACATACAAACTGTTTCATTGCTCGCGGGGCAGTGCAAACTTTGTATATACGAATGCTCGATTGAGGAGGTGTCCGCTTTCTTCGTGAGTTGCCTATGGCAAGCAGTGGTTCCTAGAGAACAATGGGCAAATGAGCCACAGATTCTTCGCGGGTGACGTATATCGGCCAGCTGGCTTTCTCTTTTAGGCGAGCTTAAGGACCGAGGAGAACATTCGAATCTCGTTGCACCGCAGCCATCTTCGCAGGACGACGGTGCCTCACGTGACTGTTACTCGCACTCAGGTAACACTGCACAAGCGTTGTGGCGAACCCTGCGTGCAACGCCCTTTGTGAAGGAAACCGCGAACGCAATTTAAATCATCGCACCGTGTAAATAACCCGCTCGGCTGTACGCATGATTCACGCCGTCTCGCCACATCAGATCGTGAGGCAATCGGCCAGCGCGCGCGCGACCATTGTAATATCGGGTCGTCGCCTTCGCAGCCGCACGCATCCCATGCAAGAAAGATGCCGCTCACGAAGTGCACGCACGCTTTGGCGTCACAGTTCGTGTGTTGACGACGTCATCGTTTTGCTTCGAGCGCGAATGTTGCTTCTCTTCGTCCCCGTATATTTCCATCGCTCCGTTCGCACTGTGCCATCGTCGCGGTAAGAAACCGCGGAAGCTGCGGCAAGAACCTCGATCGGGACGGAGTCGAGATGTGAAAAGATGCGAGCATGTAACGACAAACGAAAAGAGAAAGAACGACCCGTCGGGGCGTATTAAGCGCGGGCGTCTAGCAGCATGCCCGACGCGTTCGTACACAACCGACACGGCCCCTGAGGTCGTGCGGAATAAAATTCGGCTACCGAAATAAAAACGTGCGCGCGGGTATAGGACAGGGGGCACCGACGAGCCAAGAAGAGCAAGAAAATGTAGAGCTCCGCGCAAGATGGACGAGGGGTGGGGGGGTGTGCATAGATGCGAGAGTCGTGAGGGATCGGTCTATGCGAGCCGATCATATGCCATATTGGGCCCGCCACTATCCGCTTTGGGATCGACTTTATGCCACTAAGAGCGCGGTCACGCACACAGCACACGGAAGGAGGCGCCCCTCCCGTCGTGGATGCTGTATCAGCCGTCGAGTGGCGTGCGATGCTGCGCGCTCGCAGTCGACAATGTTTCGAGAACGCTCAGATAGCCACGGGAGTTTATAGCATCGCCTTCTCGTCTACACGTGCGGTGATGCCACAATACGTATGACTATTACGGTGTGTTCGCGACTACCGAATCGTCGAATTTCGTGCATTTTCATTTTCTCTTTTATTTTTTCCTCGCCTTGCTCTGTTTTTTTTTTCTTTTTTTCTTCTTCTCGATTTAGCGCTCGTGTCGGCACGAATTGAACCCGACGTAGCGTGGGAAAGGTACCGCGTTGCGTGAAGTCGTGAACGAAAAAAGAGGTAAAAAGAAGAAGCAAATAATAATAATGAGAAGAAGCTGTGTGTAGTATGACGAGACCTTTGAACATTGGGGTACGACCGACATTTGAAGGAATACGGCTCAACGTAATTGTTCACATGTGTATATGGTGCCTTAGAGAATAGTTAATGGCATAATTTGATTTCACCGGTCGCGTAGACTTCACATTCAGCTTCAGAACCGGACCATGACTATTTCTATGTATTGCGCAGGGTTGAGCACTTTGTAAAATCGAGACACGTTTAGCAGCACTAAAAGAGCTAGAAAAAACACGAATAATGAGATTGACAAAGAAATTAATAATAAGAGGAGATGTGACGTTGATAATGAGCAAAGTGGTCAACAAAAATAAGTGAAAACTGCCGTATGAGTGCGAATATGATCCGCATACTACTTTATTTTGATGCAAGCAGTCGGATGTCTACAATTACTTTATCAGAAGATATATGTTGCTTGATGTCTCGGTTCTCACAGAGGGCGCTTGTTGCAATGCCATTGTTTTACTTGCTTATGCATAACATAGGTGTTTCAATAGCTGTCTTCGAGCTTTTCTGACATTACACAGCATGTTTAACCAATGAAAAATTCCAAAGACAAAGACTGCCGGCAACAAAAAAAGAAAGAGCCTCCCACCCACTCTGTCGCATCATTTTGATCACTTGCATATACAGCTTGCTTGGCATGATGAATACCTCTGGTTCAGGCAGTGTTGCAATGCTCAACTGTACAAGTAACGGTTCAAGACGTCAGCGAAATATACTCTGTGTGTACAATATACGCCCTTGTCGAGATGAACAGATTAGAATATCTCCTACGAAACAACTGCCGAAGTACATACATGCGCAATGAAGTGTCTTTCAAAAGTATAAATGATCGTTGATCATTCCCCGGAACACCAGCCAAATGTCCTCAGATAGCATTAACTTTGATTTTTAATGCTGAAATTTAGTTTTTATTCCTTCCTAACAAATGTATCTTTAATAAGAGCCGATTATCACTATACAGTCCGCATGAGTGAAGCGACCTACCATGATGCGGTCACCGCGACAAGAAGGATTGCAGGCAGGTGTTCATTTCTATGTATACGAGAGGGCTGCTAATGAAGAAATATCCAATTTCACGCTCGCCACTGCTGCAGTATCAACCTTGACAGGCTGGCTGACAAGTCGGCGACGTACGCCCTTGAACAATTCGATGTGAACGGCCGTAGTAAAGCCTCGAGAAACAAGTGTGTTAATTGAGATTCACTCAATGGGTATGCGTTGCCTTTGACGCTGTGACGGCCCCACGCACGTCATTAAGAGCCATCTTTAAGACGTGCCCTTTGCTTTGAAATTCAAGTTGCGCTCGTTTCATGTGTGCGTGCGTGGGTATGTGTGCGTGTGTGTAACACATGGATAAGATTAAGGGCAATAACAAGACCTCCAAATCAATATATCTTACCTGTCAAATGCATAAATATGTTCGGTGCTATCATCACTTTCGGAAAACTCCCAAACTACTTCACTTATTTGTAGTCAATAATTTAGAACGAAATGCTGAATTGGGAGCCCATATGTACGACTGCTTTTTGTTTACCAAGGTTGTATCAAACACGACGCCGTCATCGTATTATTTGACTGGCGTGATAGTTTCGTAATTGTGAAACACACTAAAGCCGTTTAGAAGTACCATAACTTACGTTTTGACCCATATCATCGAATTGTCTTGTCTGTATCGGCACAGTACGCGTTAAAGAACAACAGGTGGTCGATATTACTGGAGCCCTCCACTACATCATCTCTCATAATCATATGGTGGTTTTGAAATGTAAAACCCAGATAATATCAATAATATTGTTACTATTTCCTTCATTGGCAAGCCCAGTGTAGCAATGACAAATTAACAGCACCACATGAATGCAATATAGGGCAGGTACCATGAATTCTCTTTCTCGCAGTTCTTGCAGCCCGTCCGTATTTCTCTTGTCGGTGACAACAATGCCTGCACACTGTACGTTATTTAAGTAGTCAACTTCACGCCAAATTCACAATCACACAGAGGAAGAAAACAATTAGACAGCACGCTCCCAATCTGCCTATGTGTTTTCTTCCTCTGTGTGGTTGTGAATTTGGTGCGAAGTTGACTATTTAATCCAGGCACGCACCAACTGGCCCAAAAGCAAGTTATACTAGTGTAGGTGGAATCTTTGTGATTTGTATCCGAAATTGTACTTTTATACCATATTAGTCGTATCCTCGAGTTCGTCTCAGAACCTTATAGCGACATGCTATTTTTCGTTATGGGTGCGGATACCTAACTTTGGTGTTATACTGGTTGTCCCTCTAAGCGTTAGATGATCCAGAGACGAAAAAAAGAGAACAAAAGGTCACCGTCGCTACAAGAGTTAGAAATCGCGTTTAGCATCTTAAAAGACAGCGATACGATCGCTATCACTCATATGATGTCAATAACGCAAAGACTCGATGAAGCAAACTTTTCTTTTTATGTATACACAACTTACAAAAAATGAAGAAAAATAACAGGTTTCAAAAGGGTCACACTATCCTAATGGAAAGCAGCTCTCATCGCACGACAGTGATTCAAGGTCATGGCCCATCCGTCAGCGGTATGATTAACTGATTCCAAAAGAGCACAATACCCCGCTCTTCAGCAGATATGAACTTCAATGGTCGGATAAGCGTGCGCTTGACCCAAACAAACCGACCGCGAGAAGCACATCACACACATCCGCGTACCGCCTTTCTCCTCTTACGACCTCGCAAATACGTCTATCTAAGCCGCACGCAGGCAGAGTTATTCGACAGCAGCAACATTCTAGACAAGGACGCACCTTCGGAGTGAAAACACACACTGAAAAGGATGCTCAAAAGGCTCCTATATGGTCTCCAAAGCAAAGCCATATAAGCCTCCTAACTCTGACAAGAGGTATATAGGGTGGATTGGACAGCAGGAGGGGGAGAAAGAAGCCTCACTGTGGCGTGAAATATAAAGCGCAAAGGGCGCAGTGACAGCGTCCGCGCGCTCTGTATGGTATATACGGACGTATATATATACCCGAGCGTGTGCGCGACGCACTCTGTAGACGCTAGGTCGCAGTAAGCTGAGGGAGATAAAGAAAGCCATTATCAGCTCGAGCTGCCAGCAGACCACGCGGCCTGCTGGCCCAGCTTTTCATAAATCATAGCCGTCGTCACTGCCGGAGCCGCCGCAGCGGACAGTCGGTCGCGCAAAGCGGGGCGCGATGACCCTGGTTTTAGGGTCTCGGGGTACCACTGCCACCACCATCGGGCCAACAGGGCGTCTTTCTTTCTTTCTTTCTTTCTTTCTTTCTTTCTTTCTTTCTTTCTTTCTTTCTTTCTTTCTTTCTTTCTTTCTTTCTTTCTTTCTTTCTTTCTTTCTTTCTTTCTTTTGCACCCGGTTGCAGCGAAAGTGAAGCCAACTGGACAACTCTGGTTTCCTTCGCGTGTCTGAAAAGGCCGTGCTCAGCGAGAGCTTTATGGCGCTGGTCCGGCAAGGTGCTCCTCGTGTCCGAAAGAGCGGGCCATACCTGCGCGCGTGTTTAGGCAGTGATTAGCGATAAGGAGCGGCCCAAAGCGCAAAACGACGGGGTAAACAGTAGGCCACTGTAAAATGGGTGAATAGCGCACCCACCTCCTCCTGCGGCGGTGCCTGTGGGGCCCTGTTTGTTAGCGTGCCGTTTGTCACGTGTCGATTGCCCTCCATACCTTAGCCTCCCTTCCCTCCACTGTAGAACTGATAAGCAGAAAAACGAAGCGGAGTTAGCGCACTGGAGCGGGCGGGCAAGTACGTGCTGTCCGCACTTCTGAAGTGCGGTTGTGCCGGACAACTTTGGGAAAAAGTGCATCGTTGCAAATAAGAGTACGCACAGAACGCAGTATACGGGCAATCGACACTATTGAGTGCACACGCGTGTCTCGAACACAGTCTTAGTCAGGTGTATGGATAACTGTAATAATGAAAACGTCTAAACCAGCGGTGTTTAGATTAATAAAGCCAGTGAAGAAGTAAGTCAGTATACATTCGGGAAAACATTCGGGTATATACAGTGCAGAAACGTTTGCATTTATGCGTGGGGCAGTGAATTTTTATTTGAAAAAGAAAATAAATATTGATTGTAGTTGATTCTTTCAAGGCAGCGCAAAAAAAGAGATAAGCAATGCGAGAATTATGTACTAAGATTGAACATAACACCGAGTGACCTACAAAAGCGACGCGAAAATTCGCGCACTTGAAGAGTACAGAGTAAGCTCCCCGAACGATTGCAAAAATATAGCACTAATGAAAACTAAACTGAAAACTTGGAGGGCGATACCGGCGTTCTCGCTAATTGGCTCTTAAGGGTCGTCTAAGCACCGTCAACGCAAAGTGCTGCCATTTAACGAGCCGCTGCGCATTTCAAGAGCTGATTGGACATCACTGGGTGGCATGACGGGTCGGTCGGCCGGTAGCCGACCGGGATCGGCCCTATATAAGAACAGTGCACATCACAGACATGCGCCAATTCAGCGAGCAAGCGTGGCTGCCGAGTTCCACGAACCATTACGGCGGACTGCTCGGCAGCTCTGCCTGGCACGCGCCGCTCCCATATATTCGCGGAAAAAAGCTCTAAAACTGAGGAATGCGAGCGCACGCCACTGCACGCCCTTTTCTTTCTGTCGGCTCACTGCTTATTTTCTGCCGTCATCGTATCAGGCGCCTTTCGGCTGAGCAAGTATCTTTGGCTTTCTTCAACGTCAGTTACGCCAGTACCGGCATGACCAGTTGATGTTTAGATGAAACGCACTGGGATCGTCCAATGCCTTGGTGGGTATATCTATAAACGAGGCGATCGAACTGCGGCAGCGATACATAAAGCCCTCATTTTTTTTCTTCTTTTCCTAATTTCGGAGTCAAAATTTTTTTGTCGCTTTCCACTTTTAACTATAGTGATTGTCAAATAGTGAGGCTTGGCTGTAAGCTATACAAGGCCAGCCACGATATGAACATATCTTTTGCAGCTCCAACGGAATCAGCGACAATATAAATGATGAAACAATCTCATATATGGCTTCGAAGTATGTCGATAAAAGATGAAATACGTATCAAGAAAAGTCACACCGTGCAACGTTAAGCTAATATAAAGCTTAGACACATAAAATGTCGTCAGCGATGCGCACTTGCTGTAGATATCACAATATGTAGGTACTAAACGGCCGAATTACACAATAGCAATACGTTACAAAAGACCAACGTGATGCTTATCAGTAAAACTAAAGAAATTCAGCGTGTCTGTCTCACTTATACTGTTCGCAACTATTGGAAAAATCGCAGCGTCAATCGGTTGAAAGTTAAGCTGTGTGAAGACAGATGCAACGATCCGAAACATGCTCCCGTCATCTTCAATCCTCGCATCGCGCATGCTGTCTTCCTGGCTCTTCCAGCCTGTTGTCTTTCGCGTCGAGACACAATCAATGTACCCGTCGTGGCTCTGCACACCCTGTAGAGGTCGTCAATGTACAAGAAGAGCCAGGCGCGGCTTCAGTGACTCGCGAGCGTGCCCACTCACTCTCGCGTGCTCGCGCACGCGATCATGGGCGACGAACGAGGGTTCGCCTTCTAATGGCGCGCCACAAAAGGACCATTACGTGAGCGGCGGCCTCTGGTGTACGATTCGTTAATCACTTTTCAGATGCACCCTCTGAGTCCCTGGACATACACGTAGGCATCGCTGAAGCCTGCCGAATTAGTGAAGGATGCACTGCTCAGGAACTGTGGTGGCTTGGCGTTCGACAACTGTACTCGGCTGCGTCGCTGCCCTGCTCGCCATGCGAGTGAGGATTTCAACGCTTATCGTTCCAAAGCTATCTACATCCAGACCGGAAGGTGAAGAACGCATCCTTCGTATGCTCATCTCCATACGTGACCGGTCGCTCCGCAGGAGTTAATGTAAGCGCGGAACCAAAGGAAACAACGAAACAAGCAAACGAGCAAAGGGAACACGAAATGTAGACACTGCCTAAAGCGGTTTTTCATCCTCTGTTATTCAACGCTGCGTAACTCAACACGAAGGAGATGACCGACAACAGGCGGGCCTCTTCTTCAGGCATGCATGTATGCGCGGACGCCCGTGAATTAATAAAGCCACAAAGTTTGGACGCCGCACCCGGGTTAGCCATCGTCATCAGCATAAGCGCTGGTGAGTTCGTCTTTCCCCCCGACTGCGCGTTAAGTGGCCAGCACGAAGTGTACGGTGCTGAATGCGCAATGAAGTGAACTTACCGACAGTAATTGCAGTATGACGGTGTTATTTCCGCAACAACGGTCATCAGAAGCCGAATGACTATGTATGTAGTCTGGTGAGACAACATGCGCGCGCATATGCAGACGAAGGATACACTCACATATGTTGAGAGCGACAACACGGGGAAAGCAATGAAAAAAAAAAGCTTATTGAAGGTCAGCGAAGGTATGGTTTGCAATATGGTAGCAGATCGTGTATGCACTCGTTTAAAGTAAGTTGGCAATAGAAGGGCAAAAAGGATGATAGAACGTGTGCACACAGCAAACAAAAAACAAAACAGAGGTTAACCAGAGTTCTGAATGGGCCTTGCATACAGCGAAATACAAATGTATGAGTAAAAGAAAAAGAAACATTCATAAACCACGCCCAAAATTTGGCAGTGCGAACAGTCCGGTGCGGGGGTGTAGCGGCTTTATATAGGGTATTCGGCTGCTGACAAGGACACAGGTACGATTCCGGCTGCGGCGGTCACATATTGATGGAGGTGTTGTTCAAGAGGCCCGTCTACTGTGTCATGTTACTGCACGTTAATGAACACCAGTTGGTCAAAATCTGCGGAGTGCACCACCATGGCGTGCCTCACTATCATAACATGGATTTATTATTATTATTATTATTATTATTATTATTATTATTATTATTATTATTATTATTATTATTATTATTATTATTATTATTATTATTATTATTATTATTGCAGTTGTAATAGTCGGGTTTTCCTTATTGAGAATATGTAACGCTGTAGAATGCAGATCGAAACAAGGCAATCGCTATAAAGAAAGTGGAGGCTTCAAGAGATAAAAACTTCGCGAATGGATAAAATTATTTGAGGAAATAAAAAAAAAAATACTGAGACATAGCAACTGCACTGGAGAAAAAGATTTGTTCAAACGTCAGCTCGAATGACACCTCGTTTTCGTGATTTTTTTTCCGCTTTCAGCTATACAATAGAGATTATTTAAACACGACGGCATTTCCCGAAACTAGCCGACTGTACCGCGTAACCGTGCGTAACGAACTGGCCCATTCGGCAGTTAGGCTATAGGCCCCGTGCTTAGTGCAGCAGTAAGGTATAGCACCTCCACCATCCCCCTTTTCCTCTCCAGGAAGTCGCCGCGATTTGCGCAATCGCGGCGATTGTAGTGACCCGCGCGTTTCTCCTCCTCCGAGTCAGTTCTCGGCTCTGGCTGCGTGTCCGGCGGAGGCGAGTGCCGGCGACCGGGGCGAAATAAACCGCGCCGGTCGTGCTGCAACGCTGGCGCGATCATGTGGCGTGGGTAATTGCCCCTTGGTTGACGTCATCGTCCGGCGGTCGCCGAGTCGTGGAGAAAACGAGGCGTGACCTATGCGTGCGCGCTCCTGTGTACCGTGTACAGTGCGCCTCGCGATGCCACCGAGAACAAAGAGGCGAAAAGTACCTGCTCCGTCGCACACGAGTGCACCACGGGAAATTTAAGATTCGTGCTCGTAGCATCTCAGTGCGAAGCGTGTGCTTCTGTTGGTCAGTGTAGTTATATTCTCCCTTTCTTTCTTAACTTCATCTAGTCACCTCCTACTGCTGCCCTGCAGACAGGTCTTTGTTCATAGACAAACTTTGCTAACAGAGTCGAACAGTAAACGTGGGGTTGCCTTACGTTAACAGTCTTTTAGGTGGAAGAAGAATGCAAATGATACATGCGTATATTTAAACTAACTGACTTTAGAGGCAAATACAAAGGACCAATATACTAATATGTTTCAAGGCTGCCTTGGAGAAGACAAGATCTCTTGTCCAAAACGTTGGTTTCAGGGACATTCCGTGCTCAAGAATGTGTCATCTACAGGCTTCTATATTCCCCTGCACTCCTGCTTTGCCCTGGAATAACATCTCATATACTGCGAAGGCACTCTGAATACTAGACAGTAGTAGTTTATACTGTAGCAAAGCGAGACATTTTTTTTTCGTATACATCTCGCGATGTCTGTATTGATTACAATACTACGTCATGTCTGTGTATTTTAGCGCTTTCATTTTCTTTATTTCTATTTATATGCAGTTTTGTGTAGATGCCACTTTCCTCCAACACTTAATCACTAGCCCCGCCGTGGTGGTCTAGTGGCTAAGGTACTCGGCTGCTGACCCGCAGGGCGCGGGATCGAATCCCGGCTGCGGCGGCTGCATTTCCGATGGAGGCGGAAATGTTGTAGGCCCGTGTGCTCAGATTTGGGTGCACGTTAAAGAACCCCAGGTGGTCAAAATTTCCGGAGCCCTTCACTACGGCGTCTCTCATAATCATATGGTGGTTTTGGGACGTTAAGCCCCACATATCAATCAATCAACACTTAATCACTAGTGCCAGAGCTTACAGCAACGTAAACAGAACTAAACAATCCGTACATGAATGCTTGTTTTCTCTGAGAGAGCAAACCAGAGTGGAGGTTATCCGGCGATCATATCAAGGCGGGTTTGTTTACTTCTCACATGAACTCGTCACAGGGATAAAAAAGCCCACTCGAGAAATAAGGTGGCAATTATACAATTACTGCGTCATTAGGCAATTTGAGGATTCAGCGTCTTGTTTCCTCTCAAGCCTGTAATTTACTCGTCTTTGACTATGTAAGCTCACAGGGCTTGTCGCCTTCCAGTCTGACTCGAGGCGTGTATCTCTGCGCGCCGCTCTGTACCAGCGATCGTAAAGATAAGCGGCTCTCCGTGGGTAACGTCTCAATCCGGCTAATGCATATTGCGAGATGGTTGCACAATCTACTGCCGAAACAAAAAAAAAAAAAAAACTTGCCGCCGCGCAAGAAACGTGAGCATTCTCGTTAAAGGAGCGAGCTCATTATATTTTGGTGCAGTAACATATTTCGTTCTCTTCATTTACATTGAAATTTAGTGAGAACATACCTGAGTGCCCAGAAATACGAAACAGTACCATAATAAATTGACGTAGTTGTTCTATCTTAGTAACAATTTTAATTGTCCCCGTGCCTACGTTGGTTTGTATCTTTTCCCTAAATTTCTCTAGGCACTGCAGCATCTATGAAAGAAAGGAACAGATTATTCAATCGTTCTTAGTTTAGGCGTTTTTGCTGTGAAATAAAGATACTAAATACGCTTTTCATTGTCAATATCTTCTGCTGCCTAAAAAATAACACTAGAAACCACGATATCTGTCCCTGTCTTGTTCCAGCTGCAAGCTATCGCACGGCTTCATTGGTTAATTTTTATCAAGATTCTACTGTGACCAACGCTTAGTGCTGATATCAACCCGATAGTTTCTCTTCCTGAAATAATGTGATGCTCTAGTCAGAAGTACAGACTGGTGGATCACCTGGCAGTGCAAAGAATCGCGTGGACGGCAAAAGAGCAAGCTCGAAAGAGCGGCGCTGGTTCCCGCCTTGCTTTTTCGCAATCGATGTGATTATTTAAATGCCGCAAGCATTTCTTGGCGAACTTCACTGATTTTGAGCGTATCTATCTATCTATCTATCTATCTATCTATCTATCTATCTATCTATCTATCTATCTATCTATCTATCTATCTATCTATCTATCTATCTATCTATCTATCTATCTATCTATCTATCTATCTATCTATCTATCTATCTATCTATCTATCTATCTATCTATCTATCTATCTATCTATCTATCTATCTATCTGTCTGTCTGTCTGTCTGTCTGTCTGTCTGTCTGTCTGTCTGTCTGTCTGTCTGTCTGTCTGTCTATCTATCTATCTATCTATCTATCTATCTATCTATCTATCTATCTATCTATCTATCTATCTATCTATCTATCTATCTATCTATCTATCTATCTATCTATCTATCTATCTATCTATCTATCTATCTATCTATCTATCTATCTATCTATCTATCTATCTATCTATCTATCTATCTATCTATCTATCTAACCGCTTACGTTTGTGCGCTCTCGTGGTCACCCCCTTAGCTTGGCGTGAATTGAAATTAGCATCGGAGGGTAAGATAGATTGACGAATATGACGCCCTGGTCAAGACATGTATAATGTCACAATCCCATCGCATACATCGCCAAACACTTCCCGCCAGACAGTGGCACTTAGCCACGGGTAGGTATGTGCCGCCGGTATGCGGGTATGTGCTACAGGTTATAGACTCTTGGTATTTCACAAGGAACGACGAGAACACACATAGGCAACTTTAACGCGTGAGCGTTAAGCAATACCCGACATCGGTAACGTCAACCCCACGAAAGCTAGAATAAATGTCAGTGTTAACAAAAACCTGACATGGCCAGCGTTGACCCCCCGACGAATACAAACAATGAATTTTTCAGGCTCCCAGCAGGAACCGTATACCCAAGCATTCTGCGTGGCTGTCAAGCATCAAGTTCTACCACAAACTTATGTACCAGGTCTCCGAACTGCTATTCAAATAGACGCTAATCATCGTGAAACGTCAATAGTAGTTGCAGTGGTGCCTACGCAATTTTATAAATATTAAATATGTACTCCTTTGATACAGCCATCACGTCGGATTGACGTTCATTGTGGTGAGGTGCCATGCGCTAAAGTTGACTTATGTAGGAGTGTCCATGGCCAGCGTCTTCGCGAGCATCAGCACTTAATATCATTGATTGATTGATTTGTGGGGTTTAACGTCCCAAAACCACCATATGATTATGAGAGACGCCGTAGTGTAGGGCTCCGGAGATTTCGACCACCTGGGGTTCTTTAACGTCCACCCAAATCTGAGCACACGGGCCTCGACATTCCCGCCTCCATCGGAAATGCAGCCGCCGCAGCCGGGATTTGAACCCGCGACCTGCGGGTCAGCAGCCGAGTACCTTAGCCACTATACCACCGCGGCGGGGCAGCGCTTAATATCAGCTTCTGGTGTTTTTACTACACATGTTCCAGTTGACATCGTTGCGCGAAGGTGCAAACTACTTGTTATATAAACATCTGCAACTCTTCACCGTATGTCTGTGCATGCAACATTTGTACATATATTTAGCGTCATTTCATGACGTGTACCTCAATAAAAAACTGCAACATGGTCACCTTTCCTCCGCATGATTCGCATAACATCAATTTCTACAATTGCCAGGTACGTGGTATCTGCCGAATTTTTGCGCGCTATTGCGGGAATGATACTGCATGGCAACCAACTTCCAGTTTTGTTTTGTTTTTCTATCTGGAGCCGATTAACGGGGCGAACCACACGACACATAAGTGGGAAGGTAAGGGCACCGAGCCTTGCAAGAATAACTAAGTAGAAGCAAGCCATTATAAGACTCAAATATAAACATTTGCCCCGCACTTGTGCGATGATTTCCAATCCTTGTCGCATATATTTATAGCTGTGGCCTCATTTTCGCGGGCGAAAGAAGAAAAAACGTCTCCAACGAGCAATTAGTGGCGGACCCTGCGATGCTTTGATGCATTAAGAAACGGGCGTGTCCTGATACACATACGCCGCGCCGCGTCCCCAAGAGTCCCGCTGAGGCACCATTAGGGCCGCAAGGACATGCATCGGCATTCTTTTTTTCCGGTATTGAACCACTTCTCCGCTATAGCGAGATGCAATCGTCTCTACTTGCTCGCATTCTTTTGTCTGTATTTTCTTTCATGATACCTCCAGCTACCGTTCTTGTATCGCCACGCTGCCCTCGCAATGGACCACCTCTGGGCCAGGGTGCGAGAAAAAAACAAGAGACATGCGTGGTGTCGTGCCCAACGCTCCTTCTCGCGTGAATCCGGACTGCTTTTCTCCCTGCGCTGCGTATTTGCTACCGCGTGCGCCCGCGAGGGGTCCAAATCAGAGTGGAAATTACGGTGCCGCCTCGAAGGGAAGGCGATGCCACAGGTTGCTCCCGCTGGGCACGCAACGAGCGTCATCTGAGGACCAGGTTGTAGTAACGCCTCGAGACGTTCAGATGAAGATGCCGGCACTCTCATGTATAGCTGCGAATGCTGTGATAGCGAAGAAAGAGAAATAGAAATAAAAACGTTAAAAAAACAAGAAAGAGAAAGAAAAAAAGAAAAGAAAGAAATGAGTTGGGAAGCTATAGGTCAGCGAGACATGAAAATGTACCACTCGGTCCACGCAAAAAGTAGATTTGATGGTGAGAGACCATTCAAACGAAGTCACCGACCACCCAGACAGAGCTGGACGTTGTCGCTACGGTAATGGACGAAGTGCGTGCAGGGGAGCATATGTACGCCCGTAAATCTACTCATGTGTATCACGTGGCGCTGCGAGACTAAAGACGAATACCGCTCCGCAGTGGTAAGATGTCTTCTCCATTCTTGTTTTCTTCTGACGTGAGCATTGCTACAGTTTGTAAAGAACAACTCGCCTTAGTAGTCAATTGTACATAGTTTGTGGGCACGCACTGCACCAGCACACAAGTTCAGGCCCATAGCACTTCATGTCTCTTTCTTCCTCCTTTTCACCTTTTATTATGTTTCTCCCAGAAGAAATTTGGACACCGGACTAGGAACTGGTTATGCTTCTTGGCTTTTCTGCCTACGGCTTCTTGTTCTATTATTCTTTCTCATATCCGTACTTTGTCATGAAGGCAAACGCGCAGTCTACACTATTGAGTACGAATGTGCGAAAATTGTCAAGTCCGCGGCACGGATTTAGGGTTATACGGTATACGCCCCAAATAAATGTCCGTTAGCAAGGAAAAGCCATAAGGAAAGACGCTGGATAACGGCTCGTGCTACTCTGATCGGCCACTTGATATCCCACCAAGGCACCACGGGCCAAGTGCTGAATCGGACATAAAACCAACGGACTAACAAGCCGAAGGTGCCATGATTATTTGCTGCCGAGGTTTTACTGCCGTTCCGGATAAGCTGCGAAAAACTACGATAGTTTGCACGTCACCCACTTCTTTTCTTTAGGGGAATGAGCCTGTATTACTGAGACTAGAGCTGCAGTTTTAAGCCAGAGGAACGGTCTATTCCAGACGTCTTTTTTGGCAGTAATCAGTAACCGATAACGTCTGCGAAAATAACGTGAGTTTGGTCTTCGCGATGTATACACGCGACGTCTTGTGTCCTGCTTTAAAAAAATTGCTATTGCTGTTTCTTGTTATTTGATTTTCGCAAATGGCGTGCCTGCTCCTTACAAAGGCTTCAAACGCGAATGAGCGTCAATAAAAATAGTAGTCCCCAAGACACGCCCTTTTTGAATGATCAAGTTTTCTCATGAACAAATAAAAATTTTAGTTCAGAAGCGCGTTCATTGTCGTCACTGAAATATACCTCCTCGAAAAATATCGCCCCCACGCAACACTATCGGCAAAGACTTCAAAAGTACTAGTGTTAGTAGCTCTCGCCTTTCTCCTATAGGGCGACGCTAATACCGGCTCTTTGTCAACTCGCCCTTCCGAGTACCGACATCATATACATCTATGCACTTGACCTTGCGTCTGCTTAGAAACAAGCGTGAAACTATGCTTCGCACTATATATGGTTCGAAGAACAATCGTTTGCTGAGTGCCGCATTGGAGGCCACGGGCGTCAGTTGACAATGGCAGGTTATGCATATGTAGACCTGGAGTTGAGTTACTTGGATATTGGAGATGCATCGTACAGGGTGCATAAAAGGCATTCGAACGCGTGCTCTCGTGCTATCGCGCACGTAGTGTTACTAACAGGTTACAATGGGCTGAGAGATCATATGGCATCTGTCCCATTTTAGACTCCTTTTGCTCTTGAACATTTGACTCGCGCAATGCTTACAGGTTATTTCAAGGACAACGTCTCACGCCAATTTTTTACCTATGTCTTGTCGAGGGAGCTTACACCAACTAGCCCAACTTGCTGTCTCGCTATATTTGTGTCCAAAGACATTAATGATGGCTGAGTTGATCGAGATAAAAGCACTTGCGGATATTCGGCAAATAGCGTACAAAGAAAAGTCATGAGCCAAAACTCTGAAGAACCCGGTAAATATTTAACGGCATGACGTACATCATACAATTAATTACCACGAACAACCACCAACAATGAGACCTAAGCATGTTGTTGGCGGATTGAGGCTGCTGAAACGATGAGTGCACGCTTTCGGTGAATTACACTAAGTTATGCTTATCCAAGAAGCACCATAGTATTTGTGAAAATTGACGGAATACTTAAGGCTGCCTGTACCATCTACAGAAGTCTACAGAACAATACTGTAACGCCCCTCTGCGCGGTGTAAAGTCGCCGTCCGCACTACGTAATATCCGCGTTCAAGTTCGACAGCGCACGGCTCCCGCAGAGGACCGACGGGGAGGGGGGGGGGGTGCGTGCGTAGACGTTCGGAAACGGAGATGAACAGCGCGACAAGGTGGCCATCGTAGACGTATTTGCACGTATTCTCCGAAAGGTCACAATTTCTACGGGCCTCAGATGGCGCCGGCAAGTGCAAACTTCGCCGCCATGGAGGTTAAACATTGTTGGTCGCAAAGTGGCTTCTATCGATTCGCGGCTCTTTTGTGCGATGCCGCTGCCCACTACCCCACGTCCTACAGAGCTTTCCGCGGGCACCCCTCGCGATCCTCCACCTGTGACCATCTTTGACTCCCCTGGCAACGATGGAAAGGCCCGAGTGCGTGCCTCTGCTGGCGGCGGCGAAGGCGGCATGCATCTTCGAATCAGTCTGACATTGCACTCGGCTGTTTCGTCTTCGAGGCTTGTCAAGGCGGCGGCAATGGAATGACGCCATCGTCGGCTCTCCTTTCTCCGCGTCAGACTGCGCGAACGGTACGGGAGCGTGGATGATTCAAAGATTACCTTGCTCTGCGTGCTCGCCGCTCTTCCTTTTTCCGTTCCCCGGCATTGTGCTCCGCCGGCCCGGTGCACCCAAACAAGTGGAACGAAAGCTCGCGCCGGACTACCTGGAATGAGGGCTTAGGTTTCCCAAATTGAGCGCGGCCTCTTGTTCAAGGGCGCGTTGCCACAATTTCGTTGCATTTTTTTCTTTGTCTGCGGTTATTTTTCCATTACACACGCGCGTTTGTTCCGTTGCCCCTCCTTTGTCCCCCCCCCCCCCCCCAAGGACACGTCTGTGGCAGACGTAAGTATTCAGAAATATGCAATTAAGCAACGAACAACAAGAAGAAAAAAGAATAACTGCGTCATTTGCCGGGCTGCTACAACGAAAGAGTGTTGGAACGTCAATCTAACGAGCACTGTTCGAAACGGCAACAACGAAGTCCATTTCATGACATCAAGCCAGAGCACTGCTAACCGAATATATTTTTGTGTAGGATTTCGCTTCTGCGTACATAGTCGGATTTGAGGAGACTGAGCTACACAGATAAATTACCGCCGCCCATTCAAGGTGGATTCACCTGTTGCGTTCTCGTATTGTGGGCTGTGTATCGCTTGCCTTGTACGCCTGCGGCACGGGCGGTATTGGTTTCCATCGCGCAAAGACAATTTAAGAAGAAATAAGAATGACGAGTTCGTATTTCTCTCTCTTCATACGTTATTCGTCTTCCCCCGCTGGCCTCGTCCGGTTTCAACAAGTGTGTTTTGAGGCGGCCCGCGGGACTCGCCTTCTTTGCCCTCTCCGAAAGTATACCGTCTCTCATTTCTCCGCTCCGCTGTATCGCGCCGGGCAGAAAATCATTCTGTCCCTTTGTCAGTTGCATGCCTTCACCTTTGGCTGGCTCGCCAGTCAGCGATGTGCGCGAAGCGTTTTGTTTCGAGCCACGACTCACAGACAAAGCGTGTGCTTATTTTTCTCTCGCCCACCGCGAACTCGCAACCATTTCCGTCGATGCCTTTCTCGCGGGCCGGGCAGGTATCGAACAAGTAACCTCGCCCCCCTGCGAGGCTTTCCAGGGGTCGTCGGCTCGGTTTCCAACTGTGTCCATACAATATGCGCCGCAGCAAACGCTGTGTACACAAGCTCGAGCATGCGCTCGCCAATATGGCAACGACGCCGGCAGCGCTCTTTTTGAAATGTGGTTTCTCATTGAAACGAGAAAGTGGTTCGCGCCGAGCCATCGTTTCGTGTCCGCGCGTGTATATATGCGACTGCTGGCAGTTACACGGTATTGGGGCGTGTTCCCAACGAGCTTCGCGAAGAATGCCCGCGGGAGACGTATGTACGTTGGTGGCATGGGTTTGTAATTGCTTTGCGCGCGAGCGGGGGCAATCGAGAGCGGTGGGCGCGAGCGAGCACGACGAAAATAAAGAATGCCACCGCTCGCGGTCCGTATGGTGTGTGCCCCGTAAAGAAATATGGCTCCTTGTTAATTGGGAACTATGGGGAGCGCCGTGGCGATCCGTTCGCCGTTGCGCGCGACTATATAATATACGTTTGTTCCGAAGACGCTCTTCTCGGAGTCGAAGCAATTGTAATTGGCTTCCTGTTTTTTTTTTTTTTTTTACTGCCCACTCTTTCTCGGTTCGGTTCGCGTCTTCCTCTTATACTTATGTGAAAAACGACGCGACGCAAAGCGCTTCACAGATGACGTACACTGTATAGTTTTGTGAAATATGTGAGTGCAACCAAGTGGGGACATGACGCGCGTATAAAATACTGATATGTATATCAACTAGCGGTGAACGCAGTTGCTCTAGGTATATTGAAGGAATCTTTTCGTGCCGAGTAACAGTAGTGTTTTTAACGACTTCGGCTTATGGTCAGGCTACCTTAAAGTCGGGAACCGAAACGAATTCTAAAGATTCCTTAAGGTGCAGAGATTTGTTGAGGTCATTTTTTTTTTATTTATACACGAATAGACGTATTCAGTTCCTTGGGAAAGAAATGCTTGCTGCATCTGTGCTGCACGCGATTGGTGACGGCGTAGCGGGGGACGGCGTAAACAACACGAAGAAATAAGCAAATTACGTAGTGCTTCGACTTCGACATTCCGCGCGTACGTTACACCGACGGCGCTGCGCGGATGTCGCGACGAGTGTCACCTGCCCTTCATCCGTGTCCTCCCCTGTAGAGCGCGACAATTCCAGTAGTGTTCCCGCGAGCGGTGATGAATACTGTCGACGTCGATGGCTCTCCCCATGCCATCCGCTCGCTACTTTCTCGCGGTGTCAGGCGCGAGCCAGCGTCCCATTGTTTGCGCCGGTCTTGATTTAGTTCGTCGTTCGCGCCCTCTCTCCCTACGGGAATTGCTGTTGCCGGGCGTGTGGCTTCTGCATATATATACTGCGCAGAAGCCAGCATTCGAGGTGACGACAGGAATGGCGTCGAGCTTGTGGGCACGTCGCGCGGCAGCGCTGGGCGAGAGGGAAAGTGAACAATGACGAAACACCAGGAGAGGGTGAGCCGCGCGCGACGACGGCAGAAAGGAACGCTGCAGGCTCCGCTCTATCTCGCGGGCGTGTATGGCACTTGACTTCATGACGGATCTCTGTTGCGCTCGCGAAGGGCACCTGCGTCCGTCGCGGGAGCGTCGTCATGCCCCGTGGTGACGGAATCGCGAATGCATGGAATGGCGCTCACCACGTTTGCCGCGCTCGGTATGCAACCGCGAGACGCCCGCTCGATATGCCTGGTGCCGGTGGCAGAAATGCCCAGAATGGCACCAGTGCTTGTGGACTTCGTATATGGCAATCGGTTTACCTTCTGTTGCGCGCGAAACACACAACTTGACGTCGCTACCGATGGCACGCGCTTCGAATCGGCGTTCTTCAGGGGTCGGCTCAGAGATATTTTGCGAGGATCAAATTACGCCTGGCGCATTCAATAAACAATCGCTGCGAGATGCGCCCGCGCTTTGTTTCACGAAGTTGAATATATCATGAAAAAGAGACAAGTAACCGAAGCGAAAGGAATGCTGCCGTTTCTTTACAGCTATCGCTGAAAGAGAAGGCGTTATATAGCGCAGTATAAAACTTACACAAGAAATAAAATGTCGCATTTTCATGAGCGCATGAAACAGAACTTGCGTTTTTGGAGAGAGGAACTGTGGTGGTGCTGTGGAGGGAGAAGTATATTTTTGAAAGTGGGGGTTTGCTTCTTTCCGCAGCCGCCACTTAGCAACATTAGTAATGACTGTTTCTTGTCATGCTTAGCCATCCTTGCTGAAATAAACGAGCCAGAAACGGGAGCTTAAGGAGGCTTCTTTGTGAAACAGCGGTAGCTGCTGATAACAAGCTAGAAAGCTATATACTGCCTTGCCCCATGCATAAGTTTTTCTCCAGGACACCTACTGACAAAGCCCATGCACATGCGCCATGCCTTTTCATATAAGCAGACACCAGCCAGCTGTGATGTCCAAGATATCACCAAACAAGTCGGCTATAGCCTGTGCGAAACACTATATATATTTATGAGGGGAAAGCTTTTGAATGGTGCATAAAGAAGTTAAGCGGATATTTCAGCTCGGAAATCCATAGGCCTGCATGCGTTATTTCTCTGAGGATGTAAAAATGTACGTGTTTGATAAACTGAAGGTGTTGATCACTGACTGACCGGCCATAATGTGATTACCAAGCACTGATGTGTAGGACACACGCATACTGCAGCTGCGGACTGAAAACTTAGCGCTGCTTTTGTACCAGCACTATTCCATGGAGCTAAATGCGCCTCTCTTGATCCTCATCATTGTATTTTGTCGTTCCGACGTAGAGTAAAGTGGTTCTACTCGTCCCAGAAGGTAAGGTACAAACGGCTTCAAAGTGAAGTGCCACGAGTCGGGCTCTACAAAAAGTCAGTGCCAATAAACACCTGCAGTGAAACGCGACCTCACTATTTGGGGCGTAAATGCTATGGTACAATACAATCGTCAAGCAGACACGGACGATTAAAGAAAAAAAACGACACAACTTCAACAGCTCGCGGGAATGGCGGAACAAACAGCGCCCACTGACACGAGAAATGTTTGCTCTAGCGGAGAGATTTCAGGAGCTCAGCCTGTTCTCGTAGATCTGCACGCACGCAAGAGTTCGTCCACGGCGACGCGTATGCATAGAGCAGCATCACGGCCTCCGCTGCATCAAGCACACCAGAAACGCGGCGCCGTTGGCAGGCGAGCATGCTTATTTCGACCCTGAATGGGCTCCGCAAACATGATCCCGTCGGCAGCGGCCGCTGGGCACTTTGCCCTGTCTGAACCACCGCTGCAGCACGGCGCGTGCTGGCCGTGTGGACAGCGTCGATCGTGTGTCCCGACCCGCCGACACGTTTGAAGCGTGTGTATAGTACAACTGTAAGGCAAGCTATTGAACGCGTCCGAGGGCATATGTACAAAGGGTCTCCAAACCGAAAGCCGGAGGGGGGCCCCTGTCGTCGCTTTCCTGTCGCTATTGCCGCCAGCTCCTCTCCCACTTCTGCCGTCACCTTCCAACAAACGTCGATTCACTTTGCGCCCTCTTCTTGTTCTCAGTTTGCTTCAGAGCTACGTTTTCATTATTTTTCGCTGCCCATCTGCACGAGTGGTGGCAGATCTCTCCACATACCGGACGCCATCAAACCGAAACGCGCAGGTGTCGATAATTCCGTCATGCATGCACGTGTATCCCCTCCCCAACTCATCCTTCTCTCCCTCTATGGGCATGCAGAACAAGCGCGCGACGAGCTTATACTCGCAAGGCTCGCGCGCGACTGGTGCGGCATGCGCCCTCTCGACAGCTCCTTGACGGCCGCGGGTGTTGCGTCAACAGCGGTGCTAGCTTATAGCTTGACCGGACGGCGGCATAGACCGTCCGCGCATTGCGAGCTCAAAGGCCGCGCGGGCAGTTACCCATATTGGCTATTGTGTTCGCGAGCGCTTGTTTCCGCGCGAGAAGCGGGCAGATAGAAAACGCGGGAGGCCCTCTCTGAGTTGTTTGACCTGAGAAAGAAGCTACAATTGGCGCGGCGGGGCAGCGCGACTGGGCGAGCGTTTCGTGCATACGCGTGTGCGGTTTTTCGGTACACGCTGTGGGCCGACGGCGCGACAGGCGCGCGGGAACGCCACTTGCGTAGGCGCCATCGAAGGCTGCGGACGTTGGTATCTGTACAACGAACAACATGGACAGAAGGGAGGCGGATAACATACCCAATCGCGTTCCCTCGCTATAAGGTGCCCACCGTCTGGCCGACGGGTGTGGGCGAGCTCGGGAGTTACGTGTTCGCATTCACGACGGGTGGTGGTCTCCGTGGTGGCGACGCTGACCAAACGCCGACGCGTTGAAGCTTCGGTTCACGCACGTGCTGCGCCGTCACTTACTGACGCATGTTATCGGCTTCTCGCCTTCCCGATGTCTCTCATCGCGTTTTCTTACTCTGTTTGATCACACTACAGAAGGGAGCTTAAGCTGCAGCCCCGACATAATGGAGTGGTTTTTTTACTTTTTATTCTTCGCTTCGTCGTCTCAGGTTAGGTTATTGCACAGTCAGTGCAGCGTATGCAGTCCGCGCGCTTCATTTACCCGACCAAAGATATTTCATTCGAGTTATTTATCTCTCTTTACTTGCATCAAGTGGTGTGGGCTATTACCCTGCTCGTGTTCGATTCAAACACTAATGTTGAAAGAAAGAAAAAGTACGTTCTGAACCTAATACTGCAGCGTTAAACCCGAACGGGTCAGGCGCTCTGTGTGGGAGTCACTGCGGAGAAAAACCAGCTAGTAAAACGAGGCCTAACTCCGAAGTTGTGCGCTGTCCTCAGCAGGGAACCCCGTATATCGTATACCAGAAAAAGCAAAAATAATTCCATGCTTAATTTTTATGTTAGGTGAGTGTGGAGGTATTTTATAATGTTCACGGAAAAAGATTGAAAGCACGCGTCATGCAATGCGATGTTCTCAACTGTGGTCTTATGTAGGGAGCACACAAATTACCACTATGTCAAAAACATGGCGTTGTTTATAGAATGCTTATGTGTTTTCTTTAAATAGCTCCCATTCAAAACAGCGGGGTCAGATAGCGGGTTCGTATGAGATGACAGTAGAATAACCGTAAGCACGTGAGATTCATTACTCAGCAAGCGTGTGAGTAAAATGTCCGCACATATATCCAAACAACCGCTGACCGTTTAGTACCTGTTGCGAGGTTATAGCACGTTCGCTTGATGTTGACTCATCACTTCATGATTCTCTTTGTCGTTGTTTCTTATCTTGGGACTTGCTTCTAAAATTAATGCAAAAGACCAGAGGACATTGCAACTTCGCTATACCGTAATGAACGCGACTATCATTTTCCTCTTCTGTGGTTACTGACACAGAACGTCCAACAATATACGCAGTAGACTATAAAGACTGCGAAAAGGTCATTTGTGGAAAGCAAAGTATTACTATATACTGTATGCTGTGTACTAGATCGCTTTGGTGTAGCAAGTTTTCGTAACTTCTTTTTCACCTGCATTTTCCGCGTGAGTATATGGATATGATCGTAGTCAGAGAAAATATTTTAAATAAGAGGCGGCGAATGCAAGTTGTTGCCCTTCGTACAGTCTAAAAAAAGTGTATTTTGATTCTATTTTGAGAGTATAGTGGCTTGCCATGCACATGAGTCTTTTTAAGAATTTTAAAAAGCCACATAAAGTTTTTCGGGGCTCATTGTACTCTCTTCTGAGAGTCGTGTGACCCCAAGAGAGTTAACGCAGTCCAATTAAAGGTTGTCATATACGTGAAAAGTCACTACCAAAAAGGATCTACACATACTCCTTTCTTTTATTCGGAGTATTGTCAGAACTTCTAAACTTGTTTTAACTGCAATAATTGCCTGCCAGGTAAACTTGCCCTACCAACTAGGAGAACTTCGCAAGCTTTAGTGAAATTCAGTGTGCGGGAATATCATAAATAGAGAAGTATCTTTAAAACGTGCTTATTTCCTCATGACGGGGTAAAACCCCCAAAAAAGAGAGATATAGAGAGACAGAAATGAAAAGGAAATGCAGGAATGTTAACCAAGCTTTAACTCGGTTGGCTACTCTATACACTACAACCCCCAGAGAATTACCATGCCGCTCGAAGTTACTTGTACCACAGAAGTGTCGACACACAATTACACCAAATTCATTTTAATACAGCCGTTAGAAAAGACGTTAATTTCAGAAGAAGTAGACGAGCGGGCTCTTTCTTTTCTCAGCTTGTGGGCAATAAAATATACTCGCGGCGATCAGGATTACAATATGTTGAACATCTGCAATCCCACAACCAGCTTTTGAAAGAGGGAAAATTTCATTATAGTTCATTGGGCCTTCACATTGACCTCTCATTTTGGCTTCGCAATTACTACTTCAGATTTCAGCAACAGCGCTGTTCCCAATTATGTAGAACGTAGAGCATTCAAAGTAATGACAGGCAAGCCTTAAATAATCTCGTATTCTCTTTATGAAAAGCTCCGAGATAAAATAGCGTACGTCATTTAAGCCTCACAAATTCGCAGCGTTAAGGCTATTGTCAGTTGCGAGGCTTTCTTACTGATATATATATATATATATATATATATATATATATATATATATATATTCAATTTGGTCTAATATCTTTCCCTATACTTTCCTTGGCATTATTGTCGGTTAGATCTCATTAATATCGTGTAAAAACACGGAAAAACGAGCTTAACACTTCTTTCCTTAATTCATTACCGAGGGTTTCGTACTGGCAGACTTAGTGCCTTTAGGTTGTATACGAGAGACTATTGGTCAGCTGCCGACTCGTAACAAGTTCACGTGCTACGTGACGCCAAACAGGCTCAAAAGAGTGTGCCACACTCGCCGTCATGGCTGCTGGTGGCGCGCTGACTGACACTCCCACGTTTAATTCACATATAAACCCCCAGAAAAGTGGCTGGGGGATAGCTTTCGTGGTAGCTCAGTGGTGGAGCATCGAACGCGTCATTCAAAGGTCGCAGGTTTAAATCCTGCCCACGGCAAGTTATCTTTTCACCCACTTTTCTTCATATTTACATTACAATTTGGTCTAATATCTTCCCCTATACTTTCCTTGGCAATATTGTCTGTTAGATCTCATTAATATTGTGTAAAAACACGGAAAAACAAGCCCTTAGGTTTACATTTCTTTCCTTAATATATATATATATATATATATATATATATATATATATATATATATATATATATATATATATATATATATATATATATATTTCTTGGAAGTCTTCCTGGATTCCGGTCGAGTTATAAGTCACCAGAAGAAGCGAACGAGCAAATGAAAAACGATGCTGTCCCCGGCCGTAACGTTGGCAATAACGCATCGTTTTTCGTTTGCTCGTTCGTCGTTCGCTTCTTCTGGTGACTTATATAAATATATATATATATATATATATATATATATATATATATATATATATATGTGGACACCATACTTCAATTATTCTTTTATTGCTTTCCCTAATAACAAGAGTGCTGCCTCCCTTGCCGCGGCGTGGTATGGTTACAATTTATCACAAAATCGTCACGCCGTCACTGACGCATGCACGCATATGCACCACATCATCGACCGATCACAGCGGGCCCTTGCAAGTGAAGCGGCGCGCGCAGTCGAGTGCCCTTGAATCTTTCATTTTTTTATTTTTCTAGCTCACATTTCTTGCGTAAGCGTGACGTATACACGAGGTGCACCAAGGACGAAACACGAAACGCACACCCCTAGCAATCAAGGCAAGAAAACGCGCTTTGAAAATTGCCCCGCGTCAGATAACTACCCGGCGTACTTCGCATTCGGCAAAGTATCCAGTCTATATATTCTATATGCATTCGTGCCGGCGGCAACAATAGCTTTCTGGTCAGGTATGGCGTGTAACAAAGGAGGGTGCCGCGAAACGTTCGCGCGTGCATCCGAATAAAGTATCGCAAAAGCATAAAAGATAACCAATGAAGCATAGATAATAAGCGCAGGTTCCGATATGGGGTGGCGATTACGGGACTTCGGTGGACGGGTATACTTGCACGCCACGGATATACATGCAAACGTATACGCGCGCACTAGGCGCACGCACGCTTGTGATTACGCCGTACACTTGAGCGCGCCAGTGTATTGAGCTGTCAAAGTGCCGTGATTCTGTTGATACTCTTACGGGAGTGCATTATTCCATCAACTGGAGAAACGACACCTACGGCACGGGCCTAAAATGCGCCGAGTTCACACGTATACTCCAAACGAAGCACAAGGAAAAAAAATGTTTTTTTATTATGAACACAACCGAGTTCCACCGCTTCAGATCCATTGGTTGCTCCCAGACAACATACGGCTACACGCGCAACGCCGCAAGACGTGCAATAAGAGATGAACAATCGCAACATGGGCAACAAGTGCCGCGCAGGTTGACCGCCAGTACTGATAATTTAAGCTGCTAATACTCATGTCACTTTTGGCATCATTGAACAAGTGCAAACAAATGGTTTGATAAGCATCGGCAATTGTTCAGCATACGCCTGTACGTGTGACGTTTTTACATATATTTAAAATAGTTTTGCAACGTCTCGCTCAATAAAAACAAATTACAACATGATCACCTTCCCTCCGCACTTTTCGCATAACCTCGATTCCCAAGGAACGTGGGATATGCCAAATTTGTATTTTAATTATGTGGATTGATGTTCTTATGAATAGCGCGTATATAAAGCAATGAGCTGTCACAATCTCCATGTAACCAGCTACCAGTTCTACCGACACCAAAACTATCGTACAGTTGTAAAACATGTATAAGGCACATGAATATACACATATAATGTACGTATATAATGTAATTGCCGTATATACAAAGTTTTGATATATGTGTAGCACCCATAACATTTCCGTAACTGCGTCATTGTGATGCCCAACGTACAACAACAAAAATCCAGCCATCGAGTCCAATTGAAATCCGATCAAAAGTCATCTAACATTGAAAAAAATTCTTCTTTAAGTAGAGTGTCGTGACACGTGTTCAGGCCTCGTATACATATGTCATAAATTAAAATCAAGCTGCAATGTTCAGTGTCAAGTCTGTAACACGCGTCAAAAATCATTGTCCTAACCCAATCGTTGTGTAATGTTACAATAAATATGATGTACTGACATTTATTATGAGCGCAACAAATATTTTATTAAGCTATGCACCAAATGGCCAAACGTCACACTCTGCTGAAAATGTTCAGACAAAATGTATTTACTCATACATGAACACTGCAAAATGCCCTCTGCCGTTGCGGTTTTCCCAGGACATGTATACAGTGCAGCTTAGAAAAAGTATTCCTCACCATGGTGAGTTTTCAATTTTCTTTTAGCAGTTAGAAAGAACCGCGATTAAGATCAAGAAACGTATAGCTACTGTGATATGTCTTGACAGGAAAAATACGATTTTTTAAAAAGCAGCGAGAGATGTCTGGTGTAAGGCAAAATGCTTTTAGCCATGAGTTACGATACTGTAGAAATATTACACTTGAAACGTCGTACGCGTTGACACAAAATAAATGGGCACACTAAGAATCAAGTAGAACATCTTGCTGAGATCAGGGTCCAACACAAAACTTTAATAGCGCATTTGTTTATAACTTTGATAGCATAAACGGACATGCCATTGTTCCCGAGTTTAATTGACGTCGTCTATTCCATAAAAGCGATGCATAAAGCGAAAAAACTGCCTCGCTATATTCATTCTTTGCGTGAAAGGATAAACCTTGTCCGTGGTATTCTGTCTTGCGAAGCCAGCTTTTAGAAGAGACTATGATGAAACGAGCCTCTTCTGACATGAAAGCATCGTCCGAAATAGTTGAAAGGGCCGACGGATTGCAGACAAAGAGAGCGGGTGAGCTGCGGGCATTGCGAAGGAGAGATAGTTAAATGCAGAGGGGCAAACTTGCGTGCGCGCGCACTGACGTAAAACATCGAGAGCGAATTTCGGTTTACACCGCCACGGGAAAGCTGCCCCATTCGTCATAGTCCTTTCCTTCTTCATTCTCTCTCTCTTCTCTCCACCACCTCTCAGCCACCACATCGGTCTCGACGACAGTTGAGGCGATGCCCCAGCCACCGGTCGCCTCATCCCACGTGGGATGCGTGTTTTGTAATGCGCTGTCTTGGTGGCGCTCTCGTGGCTGTAGGAGAGTTCATCGGCGGCATTAACCCTGTCACTGCTTTGCCCGCCTCATTCGCCCGTGGTTCCCAGCTCGAAATGGCTCCAAGCCGCGGAAAGCAAAACAACCAGAAAAGAAGCGAGACAGTGAAAGAGATGAGTATGAGAGAGACAGAGAGCAAGAAAAGATGGCGGCAAAGTGGCGAGGAACGAGTGAGGGACCTGGTGTGTACGATGGGACCGCGTCCCCGCCCATTGCCGGCTCGGATAATTAGTTGAGGGACGGAGACGGGTGGAGAAGCGGCTGGCTTCCTGAGCTCCTTTGTGAGCTACCGAACGCGCCTGCGGTTTTCGCGCTCGCCTGCCTCGCAAGGCGCGCTCGTATATTCGCGGCGCGTCGCACGTACCGCCTTGAAATAGAAAAAAAAAAGAAATAGCAGCAAGAGGGAGAGAAAAACGCGAAATTGAACACGCATGGAAGAAAACAATCAAGCTTGGGTGTTCTTTACCTCCGGTAGCATGGATGCAGCTGGTCTATTATGTTCTATCTCTTAGTGCGTGTACCAAAGGCGGAGGAGGAGCGCGAACTATTGTGTGCTCAGCTCTCTCGCAGATGACACATGGTAGTTCGTTTCATTATTTTTGTCGTCTTTTAGAATGTGAAGTCGTGCACGACAGTTTATTACTTCATTTTTGTCGGAGGGAGTGGGTTGAGTTGGAGAAGAAGCATATATATGAGAGTTCTCATAGCCGCTCATATACATGTTGGAACATTAGACATCGTGGGAACCGAAAAGGTATACGACCTATTGTTCCGGCGCCTGGAGCCTATTAATCAAAGAAATTAGCTGCACAGGCATCATGACGCGTGGAAGCGCTTGCGAATATGGGATGCAGTTGGAAAGAATCGTGCAGCCTGAAATACTATACCCTCGGCTCTTTTTCGATGGCTTATATACGAATCTCTCGTCAATCAAAGGTCGAATTATGACTTAGCGCATCGCGTGGCGCGGTGCTGACGAGTGCACAAGTACACCGATATCTGTGACATCTGCAGATATTCACTGATATCCGTGACAACTGATATCTGCAAATATGCACCAACTTGCCCAGCAAGGAATTCTTCTAAACTACAATAGAAACGAGACACTAGTTTGGAAGTTGGAATGTTAGATCTCATGAGAAATTTCGCAGTGGATATTCGCAGTCGAATAATTGTGTCTCTAGGTTCGCTTCACATTGCAGTTGAAACCTCAACTGCAAGCGGGTACAACGTTGGGCTAGTTGGTGTTTTATGGTTTGAAGGGAACGACAACGCGTAAAACAAGAATAAAGACAGAACGAACGCCAACGCGAACGCTGACTTATGTTTTTCCTTCATTGCACGAAGGTAACATACTTAGAAACAGAAACAGCCTGACCTGCATGCATGACACCACATATTGAAATCTGAACAAAGATGATGGAAATAGTTTTTTATTTTTAAAGTCCTGATTGAAATCTCTACGCTAATCTACGCCTTCTAACCGGCCATTTAGAGAAGTTAACACACAGCGGTGACTACTGAAGTAACTCATTTATTTCTAATTCACTTACGAACAGCTTTCTTGTGCATTTCACTCGGTTTACCTCTTCCAAACACTGCCACAGTTTTCTTGTCACGTTAAATTGCATGGTCCTCCTTTCGCATGAACGCACTCCACTCACTCATCGCTGCAGGTAATAGCTGCACATACGATACTTAACGGCTCGGCACAAGCGAACGGAGCAAACTCCTAGTAGCTCGCGCTGGGCCTGCCGTCTTTGAGGTACAGATAGACAGGAGGGTGCGGAACCCTGCGCGGTGCTCCCACCTTCCCCACGCAGGATTGCCCAATAAAGTTCATTTCTCTCTCTCTCTTAATCGTACCTTAGTTTTCTTGCTCCCTGACGAAGAGGGTCAAAATCGCTACGCTAATCTACGCCTTCTACATACACGATCTCACTTTCTCACAAATATAGAGCCCACGCTGATTCATGCAAAAACCATTTTCTTTTTTTTTTATTTTGTACAGATAATGCCTTTTCTATAAAACGCGCTGTTTCAGGACGATGTCTGCTGAAAACATTATACATCCGTGAAAGTCTGGTGCATGGGCACGGCGCAGGCGACACATTTCAGGGTAAACTTTCTTTTGTCCTGTTTTCATTCATTCCCCCTTCCTCCTCATTTTACGTTCTGTCGTTCACTTCAAACTACCACAACTAAACTAGATGCATGTTACTGCCATTTGCGTGTGTATATGACGGTAAGCGAGAAGGAACAATCGTTCAGTGAGTGAAATCAGCGATTATAATAATTGTTGAAGTTTAACGTCTCCAAACTACCGGCCAGGCTGGCTGGTAGTTTTTGCCAAACAAGATGGCTGACCAGCATCTCGCGCAATTAAGTGCTTCACACACAGTCACCTTCCTCAGCTTCGGTGAACCCCACGCTTGCTATGTCCATGACGCACCGTACACGATTATGGGAGACGTCGTATAGTGAAGAGCTCCGAAAATTCCAGCCACCTGGGGTTCTTTAACGTATACGTGCATCTAAATCTGAGAACACCGGGCCTCAAGGATTTTCGCTTCCATCAAAAATACGGTCACCGCGGCTGGGATTCGATCGCGTGACCTGGGAGTCATGCAGCCGAGTGCCTTATCCACAAGACAACCACGGCCGGTGTGAAATTAGTGATGAGCCCTGAGATAGTTTGATACCGTCAGGTGTTAATTATGTGGCTAATCAGGTAATGAACATATACCTATTAGGAGACCTGAGCACAGTTTATTTATGAAACCACGAAGAACCTGAGAAGCACCTGAATGGCATAATACGTGATTTCATCATTCAGGCCTTTAGTTTTTTTTTTTTGCAAAGTCAACTGTGCTGAATGTAAAACCCCGAAAATTTTCAAATTTGAGCAACATTAACGAAAAAACATATTGTGTTACCTGCAAGTTGGGCCTTCCTTCCAGTGTGTCTGATTATATATCGTGAGGGATTTGTTTTCACCTAATAGCGTTCATCAAAGTGGCCCCACTTCACTACTCCATAGGCACAACTGAATTTATAACATACACGTTATAAATCTTAGCAATCATCTCATAGATAACTAAACATTGCTAAGCGTAACTTGTTTCCTTATAAATTGCGTCGCCGGATCTCTTCAAGAACGAAATAGCTTTATCGTTCACGCATGCCCCTCCCATCGCATTGCTTTTCTCTTAATTCCAATCTCTTCAATCGTATCGCGTTTCTCGTTTGACGCATGCATGAGATCAGCGGCGTAGAGACGGCTCATTTTACGCCCACGGTTTCTGCTATTTTTCTCCCACCTTTAGATTTTCACGCGTGTATCTATACAGAAAGCTGTCGCGCTATCGAGCCTGTGTCACGCGCCTTCTTCGACAACGACGTCGTTACTTCGAAATGCTGTCATCGGAGGTGGACAACTGACGTTTGGACATTCGAGAGAAGGCTGAGCGAGGTGACGAAAGGGTGCGGTGTCACTGTCGAAGCGTCATCGCGTCGCCACCGCCCTGCAAAGCGAACCCTTTCGCATGTCAGTGGATTTACTGAACACAAGGTGCATGCTTTTGTGAACGCACATCACACTTGTCCATATAGGAAGCAGCAGTCTGCGATGTGGTGACACTTCGAGAATCGCGGGCGTAGTACGGGTGCCGTGCCACACCTTTCAGGCGCCTGAAGCTTCTGTGTATAACTTGTACTCTATGCCCGAACGCCCCGCCACGGTGGTCTAGTGGCTAAGGTACTCGGCTGCTGACCCGCAGGGCACGGGTTCGAATCCCGGCTGCGGCGGCTGCATTTCCGATGGAGGCGGAAATCTTGTAGGCCCGTGTGCTCAGATTTGGGTGCACGTTAAAGAACCCCAGGTGGTCTAAATTTCCGGAGCCCTCCACTACGGCGTCTCTCATAATCATATAGTGGTTTTGAGACGTTAAACCCCACATATCAAATCAATCACTCTATGCCCGAACGTTATTCAAGTCGTTTTTTTTGTATAGCTGCTTGTTTTACATGCTTGAGCCAGAAGTGTGCGCGAGCGAGGGTGGCTGCTGCTCCAGCGCCTCACGCGTTTCTACAGCTTGGCCCGTGCGCCGAATGGCCTTCCGCGAGGCGCACGTGTCTTGGTGACTTGTCGGTCGCTGTAGATTTACTTGATTAACGGGCGCTCTGCGCGCGCCCGTGCGCGCTACTGTGGTTTATGCGGCTGCCAGCTGAAAGTTTTGGCTGCTGGCAGCACGATATGAGCCGCTTTAGCCTATAGCCATGTGGCTTATCTTGCTCCAGTTTCACTTAAAAGAAAAAAGTTTAGCGATTAAGATCTAGCCGTGTAATGTATGAGGTGATTGCTTTTGTGGCATTGGAAATAATATTAAAAGTTACTCATTTAGACTCGGCTTATGCAGCGGCCTGGGTACGTTTGATTTTATCTTACATATATGATTGTCCGGGTACTAATTTTGTATTGGTATACGACGAAAAAAAAAGAAGCTGCTGCAAAGTGATATTATGCACTCATCTAGCCGTTGGTTAGGCGCTTTTTCTTTTCATGCGCCGGTGCAACCTTTCAGTAACATATTGATGGCGGAATATTTTTGTCCTGTGGAGGAAATAATGGTGTATGGTGATAACTATAGATGCTTTTATCTCTTGTTGACGATTAACCCCAGTTCATTCGCTTGCAGAATGAACACTTAGACCTGTATGCTGTTTTGTTTTGTTTTTATTGCGTAGCTGAAACAAACCGTCGTTTTTGATGAAGGGAAGCTGGCGATTTAATTTTGCAGTTCACCTGTAAGGTACAAGCCTTGTGGCCGAAGTGCTACTGTGGTTCGAACTCAGAAAATTTAAAGGACGCTACCATAGGCGCCGAGTCAGCTGCCCGTTACGTGCTATAGTTTGCGCTCAAATAGATCTTAGTAACGTTTTTCCATACCATACCCTCTAGAATGTCTATAGCGACACAAGTTGTACGACGCTGGCCTGCAGAGCGTGCTCACATTTTCGCAAAGCGTTTTCATATGTGTGTATGTGTGTGTGTGTTTGTGGTGTGTGTTAAGAAATTCACAAATCGGCGAGGCTTTGTTGAAATATATTTTAACGGCTAATTCACTATAAATATACTCGCAGTGTTTATTTTTATTATTTCAACATCCAATTTGACGAAAAGGATAAAACCCTGAGAGCCCTTTAAATTTACGCTTTAATTGATTGATTGATTGATTGATATGTGGTGTGTAACATCCTAAAACCACCATATGATTATGAGAGGCCCCGTATAGTGGAAGGTTCCGGAAATTTCGACCACCTGGGGTTTTTTAAGGTGAACCCAAATCTGAGCACACGGGCCTACAGTATTTTGGCCTCCATCGAAAATGCAACCGCAGCAGCCGGGATGCGATCCCGCGACCTGCGGTTCAGCAGCCAAGTAGCTTAGCCGCTAGACCACCGCGGCGGGGTGCGCTAGATTTGTGGATCTTGGCATATATTTTAATCAATACAGCCCACCCTAATAGTTATTCCCATATATTTATGGCGTCTCACCAATCTTCTATCAGCACGCATGTTATAGTTCAGTTTCATGTAGACCTGAGGATACGCGAAAGCTGCTTAATTTCAATATTGCGAAGATAACAAGGACGTTCATTTCGTACGAGATAATAATTTTGAGCACTTTAACATACATGAGTTTCTTGTATTCATGTTCCAATAGGTTTTCTGATAATATGCTTGTATGCGCTGTGTTAATTATTTCAAACCGTCAAAAACGCGAATTATGTGAACTGCTCAGAATTACTTTATTGCGCTTTATGCATGTACCCTTCAAAAATATTTGAATGGTACTCTCTATCAATCGATTCATTGAAGTATTTTATGGATATCTGAGAATCAAAGAAAGGACCATCAGCCCGCGCCGTTTATGTGATCCTGAAACTTGCTATGACGCGTAGCCAATTCGCACATACAAACAAGTACGTGTGATTGACAAACAAGGTTTCTTAAATATGTATCACATTTCAGCATTTCAGAAATGCCTAAATCGACTCTGTGATTTTGTTATGTAAGAAAAAATGGCATGACTTGATAATTATATTCCTTAATCCCTAGTGAAGTGAACGTCAGCAGCATGTAATGTACCATATTTGTTTTGCACTTATGTTTTATGAGGCTTGGAACACTTAGTGTTGTTTGTGCGTTTTGCAGAATCTATGCGCCCATTCCACAGCTTTTGGCACAACGAATGTGTGTGTTTTTGTGTTGCCAATAACTTTGCAGTTGTATTTATTGACAACACTTAAAAGGAGAAGTCCGCATTCCATTATAACATAGTAACGTCCAGCCCTTCGTATCTGTGTAGTGTAATGTAGTGAGATTTACTTAATGAGATTCCTTCTTAGGTGCGTCAATTTACGAATAGGAAGAATTTATTAACGTGTTACGAGCAAGAATGGCAAAAAGAAATAAACGAGTGATACTCAATGGTATAGGTGCCCCATGTGTCAATTTCTGTTGCCTTCCCACATGTAACGTTCTGTATATTTTTTACTATACAAGCGATTGCAACTTTTTAAAGGCTTCAAGTTTTTCGCGCCTTGAAAAGTCGCTAAAATTTTGAAAGAGCCTAAGAGAACTTTATTGCATTGTTTTCAGTTAACGTTCCGGCCAGAGGTGTAAATATATATTCATTATGCAGACAATTATTGCGTGACGCAGGTGAGTCAACAGCTTTTTTTGTTTTTCCAATGAATCTGTTGTCTTGTACATAAAAGAAACAAGCCAAAGTCGTGATTTGCATGCTTATAACAGCATAATAGGCCTCATGTGTTTGATTCCCTTGCTTAATTTTGCATGACTGACGCTACCTTCATAGTTTCAGATGTCTGCTATGGCTTTGTTTAAATTTATTAGGTGTTGTAGATAATGAATATTAGTATAATGAGAAAAAATATCCCACGCAACAGCTCTTGAGTCACCAAAAAAAGTGAGAAATAATGGCTGAGGAAGTTTTCCTATTGCCAAATCGGTCGTGTTCGTCTACACTGTATTATAGAATACAGTGTAAATCGCAATGGCTGCATTATACGTCTGCTGAGAAAGCTTTTCTGAGATTTCGTCTTGTTCTATGAGCGACCGCACTGCACACTTATTAAAATAAGTAAATATTGCAGTATTTTGATTATTTTTAGAAAAATATACTATATAGCGTGGTCTCCTATATGGTAACAATTGTACTAGATATTTTTTAATGCCACTAACTTAATTTGACTGTTGTGCTGACGAAAAAGCAACCCGTACGTTTCCAGACTGTGCAAAGGTGGTGATGTTTCGTGACGTATGTATGCGAAAAACGCTCAACCGTGAGACGTTTATATTAAGCTACCACAAAGGCTCGAAACTATGGTTCTGTTGCATACCATACCATAGTGAATATTTAGTGCATGGTTATAGAATTAACAAGTCAGTAAAACGCAAGTGAAGGGGTGATAACTGTATTTGTAACAAAAGTGTTCATCGCTAATTATGATAGATATTGAATGAATGTTGGCTGCACGGGTTCTAATCTTATCGTCAGAGGGCGTTTTTAACCCTTGGAGGATTGTTAGCACTGTAACAGTGCAGAAAAATCAAGACAACTTATGAGTATGTTGTCTTAAATCTGTTGAAGGGAGCGTCAAACTTTTTCCGATTTAACCTGTGTTGCGAGTTTCAGAAATATAAGGGGCGTTATAAAAATAGATCCGCAAAGTGAGGAAGTCGAAAGTGTTTGCTCTCAGTGCCCGTCCGTTGTCGCGTTTTCAACCCGTTGGTGTAGATTCGTTGTTAATCTGTGTCAGTCATTGTCATGTCGTATAGCTCACGTACTGTTATCTGATTTTTTTAATGTCTCAGAACGCTCTTAATCACAATATACATACTTTTGATTTACTTTTCGTTTTTTCTTTAAGTAGAACACTTGTTGAAATTTAAAGTTATGTTACCAATGATATAAAAATTAAGGATGAATTAGGGTTTATGAAAATATAAAATTTATTTCAGTTTGCAAGATCAATGCTTTTCAAGGGCGGTGTAAGAGTAACGCCGTTTAGGCTCTCAATAATTACGCAGCAAATACTAAGCTTTATCCCGCAAAGTCTGCTTCCCGTGAACCTCACGCAATAGTGAAAAGTAATTCCTCATACTGAGTTTTTATGAAATGTGTAGAAAATATTCAGAAGTAAAAAAAAAAATGCGGTATTTGCTCCCTGCGTTCCGTATAGCTTTTTCTGTAGCGGCAAGCATCTTAAGATGGTTAATGACATGATTTGGAACATAAATTACGAAAGTAAGATATTTAACTCTCTAATTAGTAGCGTTAAGTTGGTATGTCAACAGAGAAAGTCAAAGTTCCTCATCGCAGCTTTGAGATCTACAGAGAAAGCAACCTCTAGTAATTATTGTGGCGTAACGAAATTCAACCAAATGCAATGGAGATAACCGTTGTGAGAAATCGCATGGGAAATCGTAAGAATACTGTCCTCAAGGCTTCGGTGTGCGTTCAATACCTGGAACAGTCGGTGTAAGAAAATATCAAGAGAAAAAAAAACTTGAAGCCTTGCTGAGCGAAGGCATAGTTCCCCCATATGCTCATGTTTTTTTTTTTTTTTGAACGAGTTGCTATGTAAGGAAAACAATATAGAACGCTTAGAAAGTATGAAAAAAAGGGGGGGGGGGAGGAATGAGTTGTTGGTAGAGCTCGGATGGTAATTTGAGGATGCTTTAGGGAGGAAAAGTGAATTCAGCTATGTGCAGACGCTTGAGGGCGTTCCTGTGGTGGCCTGTGAAGACGCCCGATGTATGACGTAATGCTTTGCTTACGACTGAAGCAAGTGTATGCTCGTCCGATTATATTTGCTCTGTGCACTTGAGGCACACATTAGACGTTGTGTAGTTAGAGATTTGACTGCCTCTTGGTATTTACAGGAAGTGCAGCATTTGTTTTCCATAAATTGTGACAGTCCATAGCGTACGTCATCGAATTCTTTCCGCCAGACGTGTGGCCAATACCCGCAGTGGGTATGTGTCACATGTGATTGACAGTTTATATCTACCCAAAAACGGCGAGAATAGACTCTGGTAAATTTAACGCGAGAGCATTAAGAAACGTTTTCCCGAAACGAACCCTGATAAGATGCGAAATGTTGCGCACGAACGTGATCGGCGTTTTTGACTTGTATCTCATTGGCTTCGTTGGTCTTCGGCTGCCGACGCTTGCGTTCGGCTTCCCTGCTCGGGCCTCGTCGGTGTTGCAGGCGCTACATCGCCATTCGCGAACGCAATCGGCTCTGCTAACCCTGGCAAGGCCAGGGGCGGCCAGGTTAAATCAAAATGCTTCGGTGCATGCATGTTTGGACGGGCGAAGAAGCCTCGCTTTCCTGCGTACTCTCCATCGCCGATTAACGAGCCTAAAGAAAGTTCACGCAGTGTGAGCTCAAACGTTGTGAGCGGTGTAAAGGATGAATGGGAGAGAGGGAACACGAGGCAAGCGCGCGGCAGGTGAAAGAGAGAGTGACGTCACCACGCATTGTAGGGAAGGCGTGACCTACTTGGCACCGCCCCAACACCTGCGGTGAGGAAAGCGCAGTGCGGTGCGTTGGCACGGAGAGACGGAGGGACAGTGTTACGCAGGCTAGTCGCGAAGAGCTGCTTTGCATCTAAAATGAAACAAGATATATTCTGAGAGTATAAGTAAACATTGTGCGTGCGCTGAAGCTGCGACTATATGCGTAAAGACACAGCTCTTGTGCGAGTGCTTGTAAAGGAACAACGTATCACTAGTTAGCAGGTTGATAACGACATCCATTCAAACAAAATGCAAAGCAAATTAGCGATAAATTGTCTATAAATAACATGCATGACTCAGTTTGATATTACTATTTGCTGCCTTGTTCACAGGCTTCGGCAAATAAACAGTTTATGAATTGTGTGCAGATCACCGCTTTTCCTTTGCGCTGATTCTTGATTAACAATTTGTTGTACGAATATCTTTGTTAGCGGGTGCATATTGGGATGAGTGCAATTACGCCAATAAGAGAGAAAACCTTGTCTTAAACTCAAGAGATAAGTACTAATATTTATTTTTTAAGTAACTGATATATGATACGTATGTATATCAGGAAGTGCCATAAAATTTACAAATAGTGTGCAGAACGGTACTGGGGGGGTTAGCATGGGGGAAGAAATACAAGAGTGCCAGTGTACCTCGATGCAGGTGCTCGTTAAAGAACACAGTGTGAGTAAAATTAATTCACATTCTCACTATATGCAGCTTACCTGATGATAAGAAAATAGTTTTGTAAGACCCCAGAACGACCTCAATAAATCCACTACATGTGTTAAAATAGCCACACAAAATGTGTGTATACTATTTAGATGGGCTTATGTATAGCTAAATTGCTTGAGAGAAAATGCTGCTTTTGGGATACAGAAAACCCCGAATGTGGCACATACTTGTAAAATAGAACCTGTTAGCTGATGCATTTATGCTCTCAAGAATAAAGCAAGAAGGAAAGTTCTGCGATATAACTGGAAACGTACTATGGCCAGAAATAGAAAGGTTTCATTTTCGCATTAGCTTTGATTTAAAGCTATAGCCCCGTAAGAAACACCTATCAACAATATTAACAATAATCAACAGCGATGATGTGCAGCTATCATGAACGAAGGTCGTCATGCATGAGCATTCTTCTCAATGTGTGACAAGGTCTTTCGAAGGTATACTCTCCAGATTTCACGTTCACATTTCTTGCCACATGAGCGATGAAACATCATGTAGGATGCGTTAAGGACTCTGTTGTATTATGCATGCGCAAAGACAGAGTGTGGTGACCAAGTAAAAACAAAATGTTGCATACTTTGTCATCATTTATACTTGGGACATCCTCGTGGCACTACATGTGTTGAATGGTGATATGTGGACACACACACATATATAGAGCGCAGCATAAATATATTAGTGTCATTTTAGTTATTCATGAGGCTATAAGGGAAGGGGAAAACGAAAGTGTTCATGATCTCTTTGATCTTTTAAGGATTTGTTCTCCTGTCATAGACATCGATTAGTTTACTGTGAAATTTACTATAGCACTGGGTTATGTGTGGTTCTCTAAACTACGGCTATAAGAATTGTTGCAGCAGCTGCTATAAATACATTAAAAAAGTATTGTGACATGTTTGGGACATTTTAACGATCCTACCACGAGTTCTCGTTCTTGCGTTATAAGCCCTCACTATTGCTCTGTGGTGGAATATGAGTGAAAGGGCGGGCAAATTCGACTCCATTCGTTTCGCTTCGGCACCACGCAGCAGTAGACAGCCACAGGTGTTGCAAAAATACTAAACATTTATTCGGCTCACAGTGTGTCCTTTTTGCACCTGAACGATGAAGGATGTAGTTATCACTTGTGCAGTTGACACAATCATTGTACTCTGGAAAATGTCAAGAATTTATGTGAAGCTGTTCACGCTTTGTATTAAAAACAACGACTTACAGTACAAAGTGCTGTAACATAGCATAAAATTATGTGTTTAGACAAAGTGTTCAATAATTTAGAGTAGTTGGTACTCTATCCGATGCGAGAGCAATAAGCCACCCGTGGGTGCCGCACTTGATGAGTCCTTGTTCACAAAAATTACGCCGTGAACGAGTTCACGAGAGTAAGCGGGGGGAACACCAATATCAAAGGACATTTTCATGAGAATCGCCCCACAGAATGGCATTCAAAAAGTTAAATGTATTGGTGTGTTTAGAAGAAGTCTTTAACGATTTTCAGTAGTTGGTACTGTACTATCAAAGAGCTGAAAGTCGTCCCACGCAAACTGACGGTTCCATCTTAGTTCGGCGGCCGCATATGTGTGTTTAGAAAAAGTTAACGATTTAGAGTACCTGGTACTCTACTATGGGAGAGCAAAAAAGCGTTCCCGTGGGCCCCACCCACAACGTGTTCGCATATCGTCGGAAATTCTATTGAGGTCCTAGGCAAGAGTTCGGTTAAGCGTGGCGCCTCCGGCTGGCTTAGAAATTTGAGCCGCGCCACAAAAGCACCAGTGATGTCACACGAATAAGAGCATTTATAATCCCCTCCACCAGCTGCAAAACCTGATCTTGAATAAGTTAAGAACTTTCATTTGTATATAAAAAAAGACCTGTATAACGAATACAAAGGAAGAAAAGAAATGATTGCGCAACTTACTGGTTTTAGGAGAAAAAAATTTTCCACTTACAAATCAGAATCACATAATTGGTTACAGCAGTGTGTTATCTGAATTAGTTAAAATATACCAATCCGATCACAAGTCTGTAAAGAAAGCTTAGCTGACCATGTTTTGCTAACATTTCTGGAGCATCAGTGTGACCTGTTTATAATAGTAACGCCTGCCAACTAATAGCGTTTTCCCCATGTTGTTTTCTCGTCAACTGGGTAGTTGCAAGGAGTGTTTAAACCTCTTTCGGTAGTTGTCAGGACTGTCACCATAAGATTGTCAATCTCGTCAACCAATTAGCCATGCGTATGAACTTCTAAAGTTTCAATATTTCGCAATGGAAACCCGTGCATACGAACGCAGGCAACACGTAACTAACGCCGACTGCAACGCGAAACCGCTCGCAGCCGTCGCGCGAAAACCACGTGCATGTGTACCGCGGCGGCAGCGGCATTGGAGCGAGTGACGGTGCCGCGATTACGAAAACAAGCGATTCGGTGAAGGGAGCGAACGACACTCACGTCTCTCTGGTCGAGCGTGCCGAACACCTCAAGCTTGTCCAGGCGGACGGTTCCTTGAAAGGGCAGGAACCTCGTGCCGCGGGAGATGCGACTGTTGCTCCACACGGCCGCGGTCACTTCCTTGGCGGGCGGTCGATCGCCGGACGAAGTCGTCGAGTCGTTGGTCGTTGTCGTCGACGTCGTGCGGTCACCGATCACGAGACTGAGCTCCTTCGGGATGAGCACGTACGTCTCCATCGTTCTCCGGATGAAGGCCACACACTACCACTTTTTCGTCTTCCGATGAAACCGATGATGAGGCAGAGGACGGATGTCGTGAACGAGATGTCGGGCACTCAGAGAAATGAAACAGAGCGCGAGACGGTGGTCCAACACTCCACTAACACAGCAGCGTGACGCTGTAGCGACAGCAGCAGCGGAAGCGTAGCAGGGGCGGCCGCATCACGAGAAGAGCGGCCGAAGCAACGACGGGGAGGTTGCTCGTAATCCCACTGCTTCCCGACGGTGTCGTCTCATGCCGGTCTCCGACGGCGTGTAATCTGGCTCGAGTGAAAGTTGGCGTCTCTCGACTGCCGAGGACAGGTGGCAACGGTAAGGAACTCTGCCGAGCCGGTGTTGGTGCCGGCGCGGGGGGCAAGGGGAACGGAAGACCGGCCCTTGCGAGAGAACGGAGGCGTACCGGGGAGGCGCTCCGAGGTCGTTAAAGGTACGCCGGCCCACCTGCCAACACTCTCTATTGGCCGGCCGCTCACCGGCGCCAACGAATCCAGGCGCGAGCCAGGTAAGCCGCGCAGCACGCTGCGCCATGCGGCCGCCATTGGCCTTCGTTGCGGTGAAGCCACCGCACCGGGTGCCATTAGGGGAGATCCCGCGCGTTCTCTTGGAGCGGTTGCAAAGATGGACTGCTAGAGGAAGTGCGGAAAGAACAATAATAAACAAAAGGTATTGGATGCCTGTTTTGTTTTTCCGGTGTTGTCAGCCGGTGGAGGTGAAACTTGCTTGCGCTGCCGCGTTCGTATGGAAAACGTCCGAATACTCCTTTCCCGCTGTCGAAAGCGCACGAGCAGTCAGTCCCTTGGCTCGCCGTTGTTGCGGAAGTGTGTTCTTTCCTCGACACTCGCTGCACGCTTCCTGGCTTCGGTTTCACGACGTTGGAACTGAGCCAGTGTACGACGCCTTCCGAGCAAATCAAACAAGCAAAGTTTACGCATGCGCAACGAAGCGTGCGTTATTAGAGAAGATGAACGCGTGTGACGGGCGTTAATCTGCTTCTATTTTTGCATAGGGTACCATGTTTCCGAAGTTATGAATTCTTTTTCTGAATAAGTATACGCGCTGTAATTTTGCAAAGAGCTGAAATGCGTTAACAGGGCAGGGGTCAATTGAAAAAGCTCCGAATAGGTTTGAGATACACTGGGATTCTTATTGAATTGAATTTATAACACGATGAACAGATTTACTCTCTGCGTTCTCTCGCACATGAATGTGCTGCACGGCTGCTGGTACATCAATGCACGCTGATTGATTGATATGTGGGGTTTAACGTCCCAAAACCACCATATGATTATGAGAGACGCCGTAGTGGAGGGCTCCGGAAATTTCGACCACCTGGGGTTCTTTAACGTGCACCCAAATCTGAGGACACGGGCCTACAACATTTCCGCCTCCATCGGAAATGCAGCCGCCGCAGCCGGGATTCGAACCCGCGACCTGCGGGTCTGTAGCCGAGTACCTTAGCCACTATACCACCGCGGCGGGGCTCAATGCACGCTGCTAGCTGCAATTATATTGTAATAACAGCACGCGTGCTCATATTTTAATTTGGTGTAGCACATGCATCAGAAAATCGAAAGAGAAGATGTCTTGTGCACTTGTCCAGAGAGCCAATATTTAGCCACCACCAGTGCACTTTATGGGCTGCTCTGTACAGTGGCCGCGGAGTCGAACGATGTGGGGGGTGCACGGTATTTGCCAATTTATTCATATGTATATCCAGTCTGCTAATGGGTAAATGTTCTTACTAGCTATCGCGTGTAAGAAACATCAAAGAAAGTTACGCGAGAAGCATTCCCATTGAGCTTTATTCAAGTTCTTTGATTTTATTAGAATGTTGTCCGGCAGCGCGAAACGCTGACGAATGAAGGCGACACAGGCAATGTCGAAATTTTCTAAAACAACAGCTTTGCACTGGAAGTTATAGAATATTGTACAATTTCACAGTGTGCACTGAACAAAGCTAGGGGGGGGGGTGATTGGCTTGTGGGGTCGTAACTATACCACCTCTATGACTGCCCCGTGGACATTGGCACCAAGGATCCAGAGTACACTTTCAAGGGATTTGTAAACATTGTAATTTTATCTCCACAGGTGTCTTGAGGTCAAAATATTCTTATTTCCTCTATAGACATTTTCTGCATTCACATAATATTAAAGAGCGCTAACTGCATGCTCTTCGGCTCTGCGTTCAATTCGTGTGGAGCAGGTTTACAAGAAAAAACATGCTCTGACAGGTTGCTATAGCCTATTCTCTTTTCTTTTATTGCCTCGGAATCATCAAAACAAGCTGTTGCTCTTTTCAATTTATTCTGATCCTGAACGAACACATAAGAGTGGAAGTTTACTATAATAAAGAATTGCATATGGTCAACTCCACCCCAGGCTTATGTGGCATTCGATTGCATTAGACATAAAAATGTGTTACATATAGCAGCTTTACACAAAGCAGATAACACAATCGGCTAAATAAGCATGCATGCAGTGTTCTGTACACATATATGTAAACAACAAGAGTTCATATATAGTGTTGGTTATAACGTTTAAAACTTTATTATGCAATTCACACAGAAATAAATATTGTAAGCTGATTTACATACATTCAAAAGATACCTGGATCACCTGTACTATATAGCCAACAGAATAGAAGGTCTTAAATGCCTTATTGAAATAATATTGTTAATAACTATAGTCGGTCATATTTAATACCACATTTGATGGCATTAAAGTCACGACGACGACAGTTTCACAATAATTATGTTCGTTTGGCCCAGAATGTTCTACTGTCTTCAAAGTCGAGGTCATAAAATGCATTTCATAGAAGTAACAAGCGTTTTGATGTACATGTGCATGTCTTTAGCGCTGAGGCATATGAAATTCTCCAGAGAGAAAGTGAGGATGAGTATATAAAAACTGTTTCTGAACACCTAACGGGGCATACAGAAATGACTGTACTGCTAACAATTTATTCTGGATAGCAAGCGAATGTAGCCTAGCTTCTGTATACAAGACCTTGGATGTCACAAATTGTGGAAGAAATTATCTCTAAGCTTGTTTCTCGAGGACTACACTGCAGGAGGATGCAGCTTATAAGCAGAAGCTCTATCGTATAAGATGCACCTATGTAGTTCAAGCACTGGGCGAACATACTTTAAGTGCAAGCGTCTTATTTATTTCCTCTTCCTCCTCCACGGTCTCTGCTTTGCCTTTTGCGGGATTTCCCAACCGTCCACCAGTTGCATGTTTCCGGTACGTATTCTCTCCCTCTTGTTTCTCTCTTCTTGTGTATCTGTGTAACCAAATGTATTAATAAAAAAATTGGCAGATTCCACGTACAGTAGGAATCGATGATATGCGAAGTACGAATGAGAAATGTTGAAATGTCTCTTTAACATGAGCACGAAGTTACGAGCTGGAGGTAAGCGATGCCGTACATGACTTCCGTGTCATGATCATGTTTGGATGTGTCGTTTACCTTCGTCATCCATTCACGTCACGTGATACCAAATTTAGTGCATGTGGAGCTAGGGAAGCGGCCGCCAGCACGCTATGAGCGTGGTATGTTGTCACGTTCTTACATGATGCGCGTGTCAGGATTATCATGTTTGCACCAGTCATACATCTCGTCATCCATTGACGTCACGTAAGACCAAATTCGGTATATGTGGAGCTAGAAAAAACGGCCACGAGCGCATCATGAAGGGCCCAATATACTCCAATGTAGCGTTGACGCACGCGCACGCTGACCACAGCGAGGCTACGTTAGCAAAACGCGACCATTCTACATAGTCTGACGCCAGGCGCGCCCAGCGTCCGTCGGCATGGCCCGACGGCAACCGGCGCGAAATGCGACATGCTGCATTTCGCGCCGAATTGTTATCCAGACAACACTGCGTCTCCCTCTTTTCGTGACGGAGGAACGCCGGACGTGCTGAAACGTGCATGCGTCTAAGCAACGCAGCGCAGCGCGCGCCTGCGAGTATATATGGCAGGACCGGAGCCTGGCGTATCAACGCCGGCGTGGCGCGACGAAATGAACGCCGGCGAGCACGCGCACCGCGTCAAATTGAAATGTATTGGCGCATTGACTGTGGCATGTAGTCATGTTCTCAGATGACACGCATCTCATGATTATCATGTTTGCACCAAGCAGTCACATACCTCCGTCATTCATTGGCATCACGTAACACCAAATATGACATATCTGAAGTTAGCGAACTGGCCGCGAGCACATCATGAGCGTAGCATGTAGTCATGCTGTTACATGACACGCATCTCATGTTTATCATGTTTGCACCAGTATCATACCTTCGTCATCCATTCAGGTCCCGTAATACTATATTTGGTATAGGTGTAGCTAGCGAAACGGCCGCCAGCGCATCATGAGCGTGGCATGTAGTCATGTTGTTATATGACACGCATCTCATGATCATCATTTTTGCACCAGTCACATACCATCGCCATTCATTCACCTACTGTAACACCGAATTCGGTATATGTGACGCTAGCGAAATTGCCGCGAGCGCATGATGAGCGTGGCATGTAGTGATATTGTTACATGGCACGCATATCGTAATTTTCGTATAAGGGTCTGTCACTTGTGTTCACCATGCAATCATGCCTTATATACCATTCCAGTTTTGCAACATGCCATGTGAACGAAACCAGCGCAAGAGCTGCAAGACCATAACTGTAAAGGATGACATTCATTACATACATGTTATGATTTTCATGTTATGACTAGTCAAATATGTTCTTCACACAGTCATGTTATGCCATACCAAGTTTGATATCGATACCGTAATCTAAACGGCCAGGACAGCTAAAAGTCGTATGCGGCGAGATAAATAGATAGATACGCTGAAAGTCGCCGAAGTTCGCTATTAAATGCTTCGCATTTAAAATAATAATAATAATAATAATAATAATAATAATAATAATAATAATAATAATAATAATAATAATAATAATAATAATAATAATAATAATAATAATAATAATAATAATACCTTTTGTTCACATTCATATCAAATACAAAAAATGGGCCTGTCTAAGTCTCGACGACTTGTGCGACTATAGGCCCGGCAGAGCAGGCTTCAGCGATGTGATTACAAGGTCACAAAAACTATCTTTATTTCTTTTTGCCAACGAACAGACTAAAATTGGCACAATTGCGTTTTTATAGACAGTAAATAAAAAAATAAACAAAAGAGGGACACAGGGCATACGTGAAATACAAGTAGACCATAACCATGTGCTTTTACAGCTCAGAGAGTAATTTCTTTAAGTGTTTTTTTAGAACTAATTAAAAAAAACAAAAAAAACTCTTCGGGTATAGTTTATTGAAAATTTTTGGAATATATACACTTCTGCACGCTTCTCCGTGTCTGGTAGAAAAACGGGGTATACCGTAAAACGCTGTTTTTGTGCTGTTAGGGGTCGACGTGCAACATATGACATTTTAAGGTCATCACACCAGTTGTATTTCAGAACAACTGTTTTAATAAAGGAATCCTGAAACATACGATAACCTAAATCACAAAAAATAGTACTGGCGTCTGCTTACTACCATAACCTTTACTAAAATATTTCGAAGCAAACTATATATGCGTGTTTTCCAGCGCTCTGCACAAAATGCGAAAGCAGCAATAATATATCTTACTGCACTATATGCTAGCGAATGAACTATTCATATTAAAAGAAAAGCGGCGCACAAAAAGACGGAGACAAAGAAGAGAACCACACACAGCGCTGCACTCACAACTGAAAGTTTAATCCGAGCAACAAGAATTTAAAAAGTAAAAGCCGCGCATGACAAGTGAGGTACAACGAGATTAAATGATACGCTCATCAATAAAAGTGAACTCTTTTTTGTGCAAAGTAACCGAGGTCTGGCTTACTCTAGCATCACGTGACTTGTTAATATGATAGGTTGCAGACACCTCACGGGTGAATTGATCGTGGTGCTTAAATATAATAACAGTGTTAGACAGATCAGGTGTGCACCCACACGTGGCACAATGCGAAGCCAAATGGGAAGGCGTGCCGTTATGCAAAGAGAGATAGTGCTCCCGCAACCTTTTATTAACACAGCGGCCCGTCTGTCTCACATAATGAAGACCACAAGATAAAGGAATGCGGTACACCACCCCCACAGCACAAGGCACATACTTATTTCTATGGTTTACGGCACAATTCTTTACATCTGGCTTGTCCTTCTTGTCTAGCTGATTTGACACCAATGCACATATCTTTCCCAATTTATTGGGTGCCCTAAAAACCACATCAACTCCGTAGCGGGAACCAACATTTTTTAACCCATGTGCCAGTTTATGCATATAAGGAATTGCTGCGAACTTCATTTTTTCCCGATTGATTTTCCTAGCTGCACGTACTTTTAAACCACCAATTAACTTATCGCAAACAGCGATAAAAGGACGTGCAGCTAGGAAAATCAATCGGGAAAAAATGAAGTTCGCAGCAATTCCTTATATGCATAAACTGGCACATGGGTTAAAAAATGTTGGTTCCCGCTACGGAGTTGATGTGGCTTTAGGGCACCCAATAAATTGGGAAAGATATGTGCATTGGTGTCAAATCAGCTAGACAAGAAGGACAAGCCAGATGTAAAGAATTGTGCCGTAAACCATAGAAATAAGTATGTGCCTTGTGCTGTGGGGGTGGTGTACCGCATTCCTTTATCTTGTGGTCTTTATTATGTGGGACAGACGGGCCGCTGTGTTAATAAAAGGTTGCGGGAGCACTATCTCTCTTTGCATAACGGCACGCCTTCCCATTTGGCTTCGCATTGTGCCACGTGTGGGTGCACACCTGATCTGTCTAACACTGTTATTATTTTTAAGCACCACGATCAATTCACCCGTGAGGTGTCTGCAACCTATCATATTAACAAGTCACGTGATGCTTGCGTAAGCCAGACCTCGGTTACTTTGCACAAAAAAGAGTTCACTTTTATTGATGAGCGTATCATTTAATCTCGTTGTACCTCACTTGTCATGCGCGGCTTTTACTTTTTAAATTCTTGTTACTTGGATTAAACTTTCAGTTATGAGTGCAGCGCTGTGTGTAGTTATCTTCTTTGTCTCCGTCTTTTTCGCGCGCCGCTTTTCTTTTAATATGAATATACACCAACTCGCCCAACTTTCTATTCTGTTACGAATGAACTATCCCTTTTTTAATTAATGGAGGCACCAAGCTTTTTATGTTGAAAAGCAGGCATGCCACGCTTCTCAGCTTGGAACATATAAATGCCATGTGATGCTGCCAAGACATATCACTATGTAAAATTACTCCTAAGTATCTGAGCGTCTCAACATTTTTTTGCAGAGCAGTTCCATGAATTGCAACGCTTGGTGTAAAGAAAAATCGGTATATCCGTTTTTCGTTTAGCAGTTCGCTTCAAACCATAGAATTACACTATGAATTGAACTCTGAAGAGCATTAATCGCTCCTTCATAACGTATACGTGACGTGTTAATAGCCCCGTATCCCCTGCATACTGGTACACATTGGCTTTACAAATTCCAGAGAGAAAAGCATTCATAAATAAATTTAATAGCAACAGTGAAAACACCTATTCTTTGTGGAACACATCTCGCCCATCTCAGAGTTTTTCTGGACTTTTTGCTTCAGTTGTGGGGTGCATTGCCCCGCACGTTTCGGTAATGGATGTACAACCTCACGAGGCAAAGTCTGACTCCGGTTCGACCGCGGCCACTACCTCGAGGAAGCGAGGAAACATATCCAGTGAGAGCGATGACACTGAGCTGTACTCCGCATCTTGCGACGAGTCCTCAAACGACGGCTTTCAACCTGTCCTGCACCGCAAGGCGAAGCGACGGATCGTCAATCCGTCGTCGGTGTCAAGTACGGCCACCGTGAAAACGGTACCCCAGCGATGGCTCCATTCCACCCTGTTCGTGAATGCTACCGAAAGTATGTCAGTTCTGAACAAGCAAGCGCTTTCACTCTATTCTGATAACACTATGCCGAACGAGATCAAAGACGTACGGCTAAATACAAGAAGACACACCCTGGCTGTCGCTGTGCTGCCCCCGAGTGCGCTGAGCACGCTGCAACAAGTAACAAAACTGGGAAACATTGCAGTTAGGTCCATCATACCAGCCGATGATGCAATGACATCAGGAGTCGTTTACAATATAAACATGGAAATCCCAAACACAGACCTTACAATACTTATAAAACCAGCGAGTCAAGACAACGCCATTGCCTGCGTTGGACGTCTTGGTAACACACGTTGTGTGAGAGTATAACGTTCAAAGGTGACTGCCTTCCCGCATACGTGACGGTTAACCACTTTCGTCAACAAGTTCAATCATTTATTCCTAAACCTGTGCAATGCTTCAACTGTCAGAAGATCGGTCATGTAAAAGGTGTTTGCAGGGGCTCCGCAGCGTGCTCCCGGTGCGCCAAACCACACAGGGAAGACAACTGTAGCGCAACCACACTGAAGTGTCCTAACTGTAAGGGTGCCCACAAGGCTTCTTCCAAAGAATGTCCGCACATAAAGAAAGAATGTTCTATTTTGAAGCAAATAGTGCGAGACAGCTCAACCCACAAAGAAGCCGCAGAAAAAATCGGGTGAAGATGATGTCGCCGTCGAAGGTCTTCACTTCGAACAGCGCCAACTTCAGGCAGTAAGTCCACCCTTCAGGAAAAATCACCAGCTGCAGTTTTCAGTACGGCAAACGCAGACGTTGAAAAAAAAAAGCAAATGGGCAGCCCAGTCTCTACAGAAGAGTGGCCGCCACTTACGCGTACACAACGTGCAGAAGAACCCAAGCAGAAGCCGTCTTCTTCAGAGCAATCTGCTGTGATGGAGGATTTGCGGAACACAGATCAGCAAGTGATAGTTCTTCTGCGACCCTTAATTAACGCCGTTTGCTTGTTGTTAAGCAACAAGCACACAACGTCAGCTAGAAGTGCATTGCAATTACTGGAGGCTTTGAGTCCAGTACTCGCAGCACTTGAGTAAATAATGGCTCAACAGCTACTGTCTTTCAGGGAAGAGGTCCGAAAAGCAGCGATTCTTCAATGGAATGGCCGGGGACTGAGATCATGCGCCGCCAACTTACGTCAGTTCGGGTACACCAATAAGTTTCCTATCACTGTCATCTGCGAGCCAAATTTGCCGAACGTAATCCGACTTTCTGGTTATGAGTCATTCATGTCGTCTACAACTGCGGACAATAGCAAAGTTCTGATGTTTATTCACTGTCACCTCACCTACATTCATCATCTGGTGTCACCTCACGACGACAATCAATATAGAGGTATAACAGTGAAGAAGAGACTTACCGTCACGGTTGTGAGTGCCTACCTCTCTCCGTCAAGCCGCTTCGACCATACAAGACATGCATGCAAGGCATCCTGTCAGCAACTCCTCATTCATGCATTATGATCGGCGACATCAACGCTCATTATACAATCTGGGGAAGTTCAAAGACCAATGCTAAAGGGAGAAAGTTGGTGTCCTTCGCCTTCAACAACGAACTCTCTTGCTAAATGACGGTAGTCCAACGTTTCTGCGTGGCTCAAAGTATAGCAGCCGCCTTGACCTGGCCTTTGTCTCACGAGGCCTCGTCAGGCATGCTGAGTGGTTTCCAGGCACAGAAACGCATGGAAGTGATCACATTTCCACTTACGTCAAAATTGAAGGATTGCATGCTAAGATACGTGATATCGTTCAGAGAGTGGACTGCATGGTTGAAATTTCAGTCTCGCATAGAAGAGCAATGTCAATCAAACAGATCCCTTCACATAGAGGAAATAATCAAAAGCCCAATACACAACACTACGTCTACTCTCACATGCTCTCTCCTTGTAACGGAATTTGACATCGAGTTAGAACGACTTAGAGCAATCCGACGGCGTGCTGAACGAAGATACCGACGCATGGAGGCAATAGAAGACTTAAGGATAGCTCAACGTATACAGAAGAAGATTCAGCGCCGGATAGATAACCTCGAGTCACAACGTTAGACTGCTTTTTGTGAGTCGCTTGACCCACGAAAGTCTTTATCATAATTGTGGAAAACGGTACGAGGTCTTTGCACAAAACCAATTCTGTGGTCACAATTCAGGGCACTGGCACTTTCTGAACAGCGATGTGACATTGTCAGGACAGAAGACTTTTGTGCCAGATTATCTGGGCCACTCGCAGTGTCCAAAAGCCTATGGCCCTCGACTGTTCACAAACACTGGTTTCCCGCAAGGATATGCATTTTTCCATCGTTGAACTCAGAGAAGCACTAGCTTTGTGTGAACACACGTCAGCACCAGGGCCCGATAGAATTTCTTATAGGGCCTTGTGTCATCTGGGTGAACGCACGAGAGTCCTGCTCCTTGAGCTGTACAACAAATCCTGGCAAGATGGGACGCTTCCGACGAGCTGGAAGACAAGTCACCTTGTTCCACTACTGCAGCCAGGCAAAACACCGTTGAAGCTCTCATCCTATCACCCGATCACAATGGCCAGTTGTGTGGGTAAAGTTATGGAGAAGATTATCTTGGGACGCCTGGAGGGGTACTTGGAATGCAGCAACATCCAACGAAATGCCATGGCGGGATTTCAGCGTGGTCGATCATCGATCGACAACGTAGTCGACCTGGTCACTTACGTCTAACGTGCACGAGAAAGGCCGTAAGCGTTTCTGCTCGTCAATGGGGCGAATGACAACGTTACGCATGAAGCAGTTTTTACCGCTCTTGAATATGTAGGAGTAGGTGGTCAGATGTATCGTTGGATACGTTATTTGGCAATGCAATCCTTCTTTGTGAGCAATGAAAATGCCCAAACCTCTCCTCATTACAGCCAACGTAGCGTCCCCCAGGGTGGTGTACTCAGCCCTGTGCTGTTCAATCTTACGCTAATTTCTCTCACTGAGCATCGGTCAAGCACCGTCAGGCTATCGATGTGCAGATGATATCTGCGTTTGGGCATCGGCTGTAACACGCCTACAGTTGCGAGCGAGAATTCAAAAAGCTGCCACTGAAACATTACTTTACTTCCGAAATCGAGGCTTGAAAATTTCTTCCGAGAAATACGTCCCCGTAGCTTTTAAACGCAAGCCTAGAATAAGTACACCATGAGCATCAATGGTCGAACTGTACCATACGTTCGATTGCACAAGTTTTTGGGCGTTATAATTGACAGGAGTTTATCATGAAGCAATTACGTTTCGTACATGAAAAAATGGTTATTAGACATCTGTAATCTGCTGAAGCTCTTTGCAGGGAAGACTTAGAGAATGTCACCCAGTACAATGCTACAGCTGTACAGGGTACTTTTCTCGGTTTTCTGCGGTACAGCTTACCGGCATTGACCAATTTAAGCAAAACAAGCCTACGAACGTTACAGAGTGTTCAGTCCCAGGCACTCCGGATTTCCCTCGGCTTGCCTCGTAATGCGTCGACAATGGCTTCTATAGCAATCACCTGTGACCACCTCATCACGGCACATATTGACCTTGAGACACTCAGGACATATATAAGGCATATTGCTCAGCCACTATGCCACCACCTAGCCTCTTTACCAGCAGACAGACCACGTTCGTCCTTTTCCCAAATGGTAACCACATATCGCGACTCTTTGCCAACATGCTTCACACCCACCGCCAGGCCTTCGACTCCTCCGTGGTGACTGACTCAGGCTAACATCAGGCTAACTATACTACTGCATCCCGAAAAAAAAGCAGACATGTCGTCACCTGCTCTTAGGCAGCTTGCTCTGCTCCTGTTATACGACACGTCTCAAGGCTGTATACACGTATACACCGATGGCTCTGTTCTACAAAAGAGATAACGGAATCATTTGTTATACCAATAAAACACTTAACAAGAAAATTCAAGACCTCCCACCTTACGACATCAACGGGAGCGGAGCTCACAGCTCTTCGTGCTGCATTGCAATTCATCAGCGACCAACAGCCACAAAAATGGACAATTTTCAGTGACTCAAAAGCGGCACTGCAATCCCTTCTATCACCTTTATGCCACAGCCCGTATGAACAATTGGTATTTGAGATTGCAAAAAAGACCCATCATTTCATTGAGAAAGGACATAAAATATAGCCTGTCAATGGCTTCAAGTCATTGTGGAATAATTGGCAGTGAACGGGCCGATCGAGCTGCCCGTTCTGCCCATACTTAATGTGATCAAATATAGATTCCACTCTCCAGAACTGAGGCTGAACGGAAACTCCGCATGCTTGATCGCAAGTGCTCCACGTCACAATGGACGAGTCACATTTCACCCATGCACGATTATGTACCTTAGACCCAACTCTCAGCCTTTGAATTCCTCCAGAACTTCGCCAATGAGACGCCACTATGCTGTGCAGATTTTGGTTGGGTGTCACATTTACCAATGCGTACGAGTTCCACAGAAGAATGGCAGACACTGCTGTATGCGACCATTGCGGCAGTGACGAAACAACTGGGCACATTATGTGTGAATGTCCACAACACTGCTCGCAGAGGCGGTCACTCTGCAACGCACTAGACGAACTGTACAGCCAGATTCATTCGAAAGAATCCTGCGCTACCGACAGGACTTTATGTCTCAGAAGTCCGTGAAGGCGCTCCTGCATGCTCTTCTTGCGTTCAACCGGCCTCTCCAAATGACTGTGATCGGAACGCTCTGCATATGTGTGTATGCAATATTTTTATGGAATATATTATATCTCTCTCTGTCCTCTTTCGGACCCTCATTTCCCCACTCGTGTACAGGGTAGCAAACCAGTTCTTCTATAGGTTAACCTCCCTGTCTCTTCCTTTTGTTTATTTCTCTCTCTCTCTCTCCATTTCTTATTACTCTCCTACATTCTTTAACAACCTGTGACCTCTCGCGTAAGTAGGTATAGAACACATTAAAAAAAGGCCCCCTGAAGCCCAAACGAACTAGCTCTTCTAACGAAATGGTATGGTTGACAGCTTCCTACGCTTTTGCTGAGTCTAAAAACAAAACACAACAGAAGAGATTTTTGTCTAGAGTCGAATATATTTCATCGTTGTACTCTTCTAATAACATTACAGTGCTGCAATTAGCAACAAAACCACATTGCTGGTGTATTGTAGCGAAAAAAATGGCAGCATATCCATGGAGTGAATGATAGAGAGTGGGGCGAAGAATTCGTCCGTCCATTCGTTCTTGCTTCCGTCCGTTCATGCGTCCATCAGTGTGACCGTCCAGGCGTCCATCAGCCCGTCCGTGCGTGCGTCTGTTCGTGCGTCCGTCCCTGCGTTCGTCCATGCAGCTGCCCCTGCGTCCGTTCATGCGTCCATCCATGCATCTGTCTATGTGTCCGTTCGTCAATCTATTCAACACTCCAAGTACCAACATCTCGCACCTTTTCATCATATATTCCCCATATAGAAGCACCGCCATCCAGCGGACATTCCAAGGACTAAACGAGAGGTGGCATACGCACACTTTCTTATGGCTTGCGCTTCGGGTCCACTTCCCACCTTTAACGACCTCGAGTTCATGGTATATACTATATATATATATATATAGTTCACTGTATTCATGGCACTGCGGCCGAACGCTCGCTAAACCTTTCGAAAACCAAGGAGGTTACGCCCAGCGAGTATGACGTAGCAAACTTTTTCAGTCAGATAGTGCTCAATGTACATGCCAATGGCTGCTAATGGGAAATGAGAGGCGGAGAATTCGGCTTTTACTTTCTTACGGCTTGCGCTTCGTATCCACTTCCCATTTTTAACCACCTCGAGTTCATTCATGGTATATACAAGTTCATTGTATTCATGGCACTGCGGCTTAACGCTCGCCAAACCTTTCTAAAGCTAAGGAGGTTACACCCGGCGAGTATAACGTAGCAACCCTTTCTTTTCAGATAGTGCTCAATGTACATGCCAATGGCTGCTAATGTTGATCGCAGCCTGCGTTTTAACTAAAAGCCGAATGCTCCTGTCTCTCATTCCCCATCAGCAGCCATTGACATGTTCATTGAGCCCTATTTCGCACAGAAGAAGTCTCTCACTGGCACCACCTTGGAGGTCAAAATGTTATACTTCTTACATACTACGGGGGACGAACGGGTGCCGTTATAAGGAGCTTCGCCACTAAATGTAGAACACCAATTGTTCTGCTTGTGAAAGCCGAGGGACCAAGAGAAGCTCTTTAAAGGTGGTAAAATGATCGCAGCTACCTTGTAGAGAGTAGCGGGGATGGGATATAAACAGGAACACACTGTGGTGAGAACCAAACATAAATTTCAATAAAACGACCCTTTTTGACGAATGTATGTAATCACCAATATAAAGTACATTAAATTTCCTCCCTCTCTCTGCAACACTTTTTGAGCATGGTCAGAAAACGCTGGCGATCGGTAGTAGAGGCTCCCGGGAACACACAAGCCACATATTATATCGCAACACGTGGCGTGGAATACACAATACTATATACAAGTCAGCTAAGGATTGCAGTCTCTTCTCTCAACAAATGACGAAAGAAGCTCAAAAATCACTCGCAGAATGCCATATATTTCAGCCATTGGCTGATTTGAACATTGCCCGCTCGGTTGAAACGAGGGAGGTTTTAAAAAGAAAATGCCGGAGTGGAAATTATTGCCCATAAGTGAAGCTATGCCTATACCGTAAGACAGCGGCTGAAGATGGCGATTGCGGCAGCGATGCTACTAGGGCCATGATCGTTGAATTAAAGATCAACCGAGTGATCTTTAGTTCTCTGCCCACTCATCATCATTCACTTCGTGCATATGCGGTGATTTTCTTGCGAACTTTTGATGGATATGAAAGAAGTGCGCTTGCATCAGCCGAGCTTGGACTTTCATGCGCATGCACGAATTTTCCCCCTCCTGCCGATAGCGCCAGTGACTGGAACGCATCGTTCAAATATTCTAGTGCGCAGTGTTCTCGTTTTTTTTTATTATTGCAAAAGCAATGACGAAACGAGTGGAGCAGCCCTACTGGATGAACACTTACGCCGGAAATTGAGCGACGGCCAAGTGAAAACTGTTCAACCAGATCATTGCCGAAGTGAACGCTGTGGTTATCCGGGAACATCGTGCGGCTATCCAAATAATTGCGGATGATTTGGGCATCAGCACTTTTCCTGCATATTTCATCATGACAGAAGATAGATGGATGGGTGGAAAGTCCTTTATTGAAAAAAAAAAGGGGGGGGGGGCACAGGACTTCTGTGGGGACAAGCAGGCCTTCGTAACTACACTATATACTAGTTCACGGTGTCACGGGTTCTACACTTATTGTAAACACAATCCCTAGTACTGAGGTGGTACAGGGTCAGTACTGTGGTTTGTCGGATCCCCTAAACCACTATGATCAGGCCGCTCTGACTTTCATATTGGGCAAATAATAACTGCATGTCCGGGTTCGTAAGGAGCACCTTATGATAATTTGTGGATTGCAAATCTTGTATGGCCATTCGCCCTTTTTCAAATGTGAAACAATGCCATAGTAAGTGGTAAAGGTCTACGTGGCACCGCAGCCCGCAGTGATTGCACGTCACTGTCGCAATGTACGGTTGTCGCCATTTTGCTAAAGGGAACGGTGTGTGTGCAGAATTTGCATATACTTTATTAATGAAGTCTTCTTGGGGGCGTGAAGTGGACATTTACTGGAAAATAGGACTGGTGGGGTAACCTGTGCAATGCGTTTTTTACTGGCATGACGCAGGGTCGTGCGTACGTAGTGCATTGTGGCTGCCGAGGGAGCCATTTGATTTAAGAGTTCATACGGGTTTACCCTTAGAGGTGGGGGCAGAGAAAGATTGGTCGACCTATATACCTGCGGAAGCAGCAGCGGCGTGTGCCGCCATATTGCTCCCGGGCACACCCGTATGCCCCGGCGTCCAGACAATTTCTATCGGCCTATCGGCTTTTTCATGTCTACGAATGATGCTTTGAATAGCAGCAGGTGTAGAATCCTTTGACGTTGGGCGAAATATTTCCGAGTAGGCAGCGTGCGAGTCGATAAAGACACGAAGGGGTTTCTGTATAATGTATGGGAGGCTTGCAGTCGCTCCCCATATGGCAAGTAGTTCGGCATGCATAGGGTTAGCGTTCGGTAGATGGCACCTGAAGGCCCCAGTGTACTCGGTGGTCTGCGCACAGATCCATGCTATACATGCTTTCCCATCGGAAAGAGCAGCGTCCGTGTATATGTCGATGGTATCTAAGCTCATTTTCCTTAGGTTTGCGTGGCAAGAAACTGGTGGGCAGTATCAGACGATATATGGGACGACGGAACAGTAGAGAGGCTATTGGAGTGTTCCATGTGGGTAAGAACTGATTAAGAAGAGGTGCATCATCATGTCGCTCACAATCCCAGGCCAGAAGGCGACGACCTTGCGGCGTGTTTTCCAAGCGGATGTGGTGTCGAGTGTGGGCTTCATGGATGACGTCTTGCAGAGGGGGTGAGCCACCTGCGCTTTCAAGGGCGGATATCTTAGTGTGTTTAGGGAACCCTCTGATGGTACGGAGAGTAGCCCGATGAAGACGTTCCAAATTTTCGATGTCCGTTGAAGAGAACGTGTATCGGTGCGCCGTACAAAATCTTTCTAATGGCCGTAGCTCTTGAGAGAGTGCGACATGCTTGTTGTCGTGCACCTCCGTAATTATTGGACAGACGACGTATCATATCTAACGTGGCTGGCCATGTCTGGCGCAGTCCACGTACCCACTTTTGTGGGCTGTTGCAGCTTGCTATTGGTAAGCCTAAAACATTTATTTGTCCGTTTTTTGATTGTATAGTGTGTGATCCCATATGGAGTGAGATGCACATTTTCGGGCTGTTGTGATTCTTGCTGTCTATATGCTTATATAAGTTCTGTCTTGTGTAGAGAAAGTAGCAGGCCTACTTCCTCAAGAGTGAACTCTAAACTAAGGAGGGTTGCCTGCAGCTTGGTCTGCATTGATTCTTTGTCAGCATAATCCACTGCCTCTGTCCATATAGTAATATCATCTGTGTAGATGGCAAATCTAGCCGTGGTGTCCCGTTCAAGGTTTTCTGCTACCCTACTCATGGCCAGATTGAACTGCGTCGGTCTTAAAATAGATCCCTGCGGAACACCTCTGTCCAAGTAGTAATTATTGGGGTTCCATCCTGGTGATGCAGCGCTTAAGCGAATGGGCTGAGCTGCAAGCAAATTTTGAATCCATGTCTGCGCACGCTGACTTAGGTAGTGCTTAGGTAGTTCTTCAAGAATGGCAATATGGTGAACATTATCGAACGCTTTCTGCACTTCGATAGCAAGTAAGTAGTCAGGTAACATCTCTTATGAGGTATGATTGATAACGCGCCGTAGCAGCCAAAAGCAGTCATGGTGCCCAGGTTAGGACGAAAACCCGCCTGGGCTGAATGGTATCCCGGCTGGGTTATCTCGACGTAATGGGTCATGCGTGGGTGAATCATGCGTTCAATGAGCTTACAGAGAGTAGACGTTAAGGATATTGGCCGGAGGTTCTTGCAGAGGGTCTTATATTTTCCATGTTTCGGAATACGATAAATGAGAGACAGCTTAAGGTTCTCCGGAACATTTCCTAAGGTTCAGAGTTCATTGATTACCACCAAAAGTGCGTCCTGGGCTTTATCTCTGAGGTTGCGGAGTTCTTGACATGTGATTCGGTCGTGGCCAAAGTGCCGATCGAGGACGCCCGTGTTTGATAGCTGCTAGTGTAGAAAACAGATTAAAGATGGAGCTCGGAGGCGAGGAAGAAGAAGTAGCCAGGGGCACGCTCTACATATATTTTTTCCTGTTCTGTCAACAATAAACCGAAGACGTATCGGTTCTGCGGTCTCTCTGGTCCTTCTGAAACATGGTGCCGTGACCAGGAGTGTTCTGAAGACAGACGCACAGACTTCAACCCCATTCGCAACAACGGGTTGAAGAACGAAGCAGACGCGTCTGGCTCAAGGACGAACCGTCGAGAGAGGGACCACGACCGACGACTGTTGGCGACGCACGTAAACAGGCAAGAGCTCTTTCAACACGCTTTAAGCATGAATGAAGAGGTCCTATCGAAGAAGCGGAAGACGCTTCGAGCAAATGTGATGACGCTTACGAGCGAAATCGATAAGAAGATAGAAGATGACGCCGATCGAGCGCAACTTATGATGCTTCTGAACCAGATGAAGAGCGTGTCACAGACGCTAAGACAAGTTAACGAACAGATAGAACCGTTCATTGAAGAAGACGACGCGGAGGCAGAATTTGAAAGAGTTTTGCATTATGAGATGAAGATCGTCGCTGCAACGACAAAAATAGAGGAGCGATTACGCGAGTTAGAACAAGCGACGCAACTGACTACGAGAATAGTCACAGAACAGGCGAGTTCAGTGCAAGGTTTTAACCAAATCTTGGAGACGCAAGAGCTTGTCAAGTTGCCACGTCTTGAGATGATCAAGTTTGATGGGAAAAAAACAGCATGGCCAAGGTTTTGGCATCAGTTCGAGACATCGGTGCATAACAGAGTGAACATGTCGAAGAATAAAAAATTTAATTACCTTCTGGCGTCTCTGAGCGGGGAGGCTGTGTCCCTCATAGAAGGTTTGCAGTTTTCTCATCAGAATTACGAGCATGCAGTCGCTCTTTTGAAAGAAACCTTCGGACGAGAAGATAATTTAAAAGAGAATTACATAAAAGAGTTTGCAAATTTGGAAGCAGTGAAGAGTCCTAAAGATGTAGATGGGTTGAAGAAACTCTTCCAAAAGTTGCAAGTGAACACACGAGCACTGCAGCCGTTAGGAGTGGAAATGGATAGTTACGCCACAGTGATAGCTCCTGTTGTAAAAGCTGCGCTACCGGTGGATATGAGGATTGAGATGAAGTTGAAGGAGTTAAAGAAAGGTGACAACAGACCAGAAAATATGGAATCGGACTCAGCGTCAAGAGGCAGCACGAGCAGTTTGAAAGAAATTATGGAGTTTTTAAACATATATATACGCAGCAGAGAAGAAACTAGAGAGGAAAAATACGACGTTACCCAGTCACCGCACAGTGTGAGGCGAACTAGAACATCTGCGCTTCAAAGCACCCCGGTGAAAAAATGCATCTTTTGTGAGATGACTGGACACTACACGGAATATTGCAGAAGAAGCATTAGTATGCAACAGAAGAAAGGAGCCTTGCAACGCGAACGAAGGTGCTTCAGATGCACCAGACCTCACCACACGGCGAAGATATGCCGCGCTAACGTACGCTGCAAAACATGCAAGGGAAGGCACGCGACATCCATGTGTCGACCACGTACGCCTGCAGGAAAGTCAGCACAGCAGCAAAGCGGTAATGATGTTGAGCAAGTGCGTAAAAGCGCGCAACCTGACCGGTTAGACACTAGCAAGTCCTACAACATGCACGCACAGCAGTCTGATGAACACAAGTGCATACTACTGCAGACAGCCTTTTCGTGGACGGAGGGAGAAGACAGCGGGTGCACGGATTCTGCTGGACAACGGGAGTCAGAGAACATTCATCCTCAAAAGATTGTCAAGAAAACTAGCGTGCAAGGTAAAAAGATGCGAAAGGATTACTGTAGGATCATTTGGAGGAGGAGAGATGGAACTAGACATGAAAATCGTTGAGGTCAGCGTGAGGAAGGATCCCACATCAGAGCCAGTCACGATTGAGGCACTGGAGATAGAAGTTATATCCTGTGACGTGCTACCATCGCCACCGTCGACAATACACGAAAGAGCAAGATCGACGGGAATTCGTTTGGCTGATGACAACGACAAGAAGAACAAAGAACGAAAAAATATGGAAACTTCTATATTAATTGGAGCATATTATTACTGGACTGTAGTCACTGGTCGCATTTGCGAGATTCATCCAAAAGTAATGGCAATAGAAACAATATTGGGATGGACGGTCCAAGGTCCTGTAGGACTTCATTGTGCGCCGATGAAATCATCGACGGTTATGGTAATCAAGGTCAGTGCCAATTCGGACACGACTATGGATGAACTGCAGCGATTCTGGGACTTGGAAAACATGGGCAGCAAGGAAGAACCAGCAACAAAGATGAGTGATGAACATGTGCTAGACTAAGTCCGACAAACAACGGAGTTCGAGGCAGGAAGATACCAAGTGCGGCTACCATGGAAGGAAAACGTGACATTGGACGACAACAACACCATTGCAAAGAAGAGGCTTATCCAGGTGACCAAAAAATTATGCAAGGATAAAGATGAACTCCTAGCCTATGACAAAGCTATTCGAGAGTACTTTGAGCAAGAAATAGCAGAAAACGTCGAAGAAGATGCTGGATCCGATATACAGAACAAATTTGTATACTACGTGCCGCATCAAACAGTAATTAAGAAGGACCGAACAATGACAAAAATTCGGATCGTCTTTGACGCATCGTCAAGCCAGAATCCAGGTGAATCCTTGAATGACAACTTGGAAAAGGGGCCAAACCTAAACCCCGACATCACAAGCTTGCTGATGAACTTTCCACATCACAAGATCGCTATGTCAACCGACGTGAAAAAAGCATTCTTGCAGATCAAGATACATGAAAATGACCGAGACGCACTGCGATTCATGTGGCGGGAAAGAATACCCAGCGAAGATATGCCAACCCTGAAGATAAAAACATGGAGGATGACGAGGGTTACTTTCGGAACTACACCAAGTAGCTTCCTTCTAGCGGCCACGATTCATCGACATTTGGATATATTCGAAGAAAAATATCCTGCAGTTGTGGCGCAACTCCGGAAAGGAATCTACGTCGATGACGTTTTACTAGGAGCCGATGAATACTCGACATCGACAAAGATATACAAAGAAGCACGAGATATTTTTCGCTATGCGGGAATGAATTTAAGAAAATGGATTTCAAATGACGCCGAGATAAGAAAACTCTTTGATGAAGAAGGAGAGGATCTGGATCGAGGGATAAGAAAAGAGGGACAAATCAAGATTTTGGGACTGAAATGGAATTTCGTAGACGACGTGTTGAGCTTTCCCGACACTACATGGCGAAATGACAAGGACATGAGACAACTCTCAAAAAGACAGGTTTTGCAGGACACGGCAAAGCTATATGACCCTTTAGGTTTCTTGACCCCATTTTCAGTCAGAGCAAAAATATTGCTGCAAAAAATTTGGATGGATAAACTGAAATGGGATAACCCGTTACCAAGCCAGCATAGATCAGCTTGGAAGAACTGGTCGGAGGAGCTTCAGCACTTAGATGACTTCACCGTTAACAGATGCTATGACAACAGACAAGCTGAAGTGAAAGCATCGACTCTACACGTGTTCTCTGATGCGAGTCCAATGGCATATTGAGCAGCAGCATACATTGTAACAAAATACTCCGATGGAAGCAATGAAGCCAATTTAATCATTGCAAAGGGTAGAGTCACTCCAACCAAAAAGATCACACTAGCGAGATTGGAGTTGTTGGCGGCCACAATATCAATCAGAATGGCCAGTCATATAACTGAGAATTTCATCAGGAAACTGAAGAATGTGAAATTCTGGACTGACTCTCAAATTGTGTTATACTGGATAAAGTCAAACAAGACGAAAGATCTGTTTGTTCGCAACCGCGCAGCAGAAATTAAGAGCAAGTCCAATGAGAGTCAATGGGGTTATGTTAAAGGTGATGAAAATCTTGCGGATTTGATGACAAGGGGGATGAAGATGAAACGTTTGCTGGACAGTGAATTATGGTGGAAAGGCCCCACGTGGATCAAGGATGAAGAAGAACTACGGACTGTGGTTGTTGAAGCAGAAGGAGTACTTAACAACCGGCCTCTTACTTATGTGTATGACGATCCTAACGAGCCACAACCCATCACACCGGCGGACGTTATAGGAGGCAGGCAAGCCATGAACAAGCCGGGAGAAAACAGACTCGAAGAATACAGTTTGCTGAATCACTGGAGTGCAAGAAAACGGGCAATGATAACATGGTGGACCAGATGGAAAAAGGAGTACCTGAGGGAGCTTAAGTGTGCCAGCAGAAAAACAGAGCGTCACACAAATGTACAAGAAGGAGATGTACTTCTGCTTGGAGAAGCGCGAAAAAGAACTCAGTGGAAACTCTGCAAGGTCGAAAAGATTCTCCCAGGCAAGGATGGACTAGCGAGAACATGCTTGCTTCGTACACCTGAAGGAAAATTAGTCAAGAGGCCGATTCAACTCTTGTATTCGCTCGAAGGTTGCTTCGGTTGAATCTGGCCGGCGGGAAGATGTAGAAAACAGATTGAAGATGGAGCTCGGAGGCGAGGAAGAAGAAGTAGCCAGGGGCACGCTCTACATATATTTTTTCCTGTTCTGTCAACAATCAACCGAAGACGTATCGGTTCTGCGGTCTCTCTGGTCCTTCTGAAACAGCTAGCATATTTCCCACGCTGAATGGGCGATCGACATTCGGATCAGGTTGCGTTATGGTTCAGGCTTTCGGAAATGCAGGGGAAGTGAGTGAAGCGTGAGGAAAGAAAGTGGTAATAACTTTGTCTTCTACAACTGATGGATCTGCTTTGAGGAATAGCTCGGCCAGAAGAGGGTTGCCCTCTCCTTTCCCGCTTAGGCTACGAAAAATGTGCCATAGACCTTGGAGGCCCGGTACACGGCCAAGGCGTTCACAGGTGGATTGCCAGGCTTCAATTTGAAGTTGGAGCTGATATTCATTGATAAGCTTGAATAGGCGTTTAGTTTTCACGAGGTCGAAGTGTCGTTTGCAGTGCGAGCGGTATCTTCTGACTACATAGTCTATTGTTCTCCATGAATTGCCTAAATGGTTATCCATCGGTTGAGTATGGCCTTCGCATGGCACTTTTTCACATGCCAGCTCACGGGCCTGTTAAACAATGTCCAGAAGGCCCTCATCTGTCGAGAAGGATCCAGTAACATTACTACAAAAAGTAATCCAATTAGTCATTGTTGTTGTTGTTTTGATTCGGAAGCGTTTTCAATGAAGTGCCACGAATATCGGGAGATGATCACTGTTCCATGATTGGCTGGAGACTGTCCAGTGCCTAAAAATTGGGGGCTGGCGAGGGTTAGATCTGGGGTCATGTCTTTCTGCTCTCTATGTAGTCCTATTCTTGTAGGGGTGTCGGGGGTGGTACAAATTTGTACAGAAGAAAGTTGAATAGCGTCGTAAAGCTATTTTCTGCATTTATTCAGCTTTGGCGCTCTCCAGGCAGGATAATGAGCATTAAAATCACCTTCAATGAGCAGAGGAAGGTTCTTAGGTGCTTGCTTAAGCGTCTCCAGCCATGTGTATGGTCCAACTAAAATATTTCCTGGGCGAAAATACGCAGACACGGTCATGAAGGGCTTTTGGCCAGGAGGACGAATTTTAACAGCTACTATTTCGGGAGCATTGTAACTGAGATCAGGAAGGTCCAATTGAGTGGCCGGGCAGCCATTACGCACCAGAAGCGCTGCCTGGCCTTTGGGAAGCTGCCACTTAGGATTGATGGCTGGAGTTTGAAAAGCACGGTAACCAGGAAGCGAGCACGTGCCGTGCATCTTCTGGGGAAGAAAGAACAAGGGGTGATGCTTTTGAACATAATTACGAATGGTGGAGCGCATTTGGTTAAAACTACGACAATTACACTCCACACCCTGAGCGAGAGCTCATAAGGAAGGCCCTGGTTTGCGGCGCTTATTGTCATCAGCGAGGACATTGCGCTGCACTTCATCAAACATATTTTGAAACCAAGTTTGCACAGTATCGAGGGCTTGTGTTAGAGTGTTAACCATCTCCGACGGTATCGCACGCTTCAGCTTATTAGATTCCTTAGCCCGCTCCCGTCGCAGGCGCCCAATATTGTCAAGTATATAGGTGGAGCCCTTGTCCGTGAGCGGTTTAGAACTACGTGACGGAGAACGGGTCTTTTTTTATTTTAAGACCGACTGCAGCTTGGTGTTGGGGACCGATTGCCTTTCTTTTGGTCCAGCATGAGATCTCGAAGTCTCCAATTTTCCTACCGTAATACCTGTATTTCTTGGCGAAAGCTGTTGATAAGCTGAGTCAGATCGGAAGAAGCGGCTGTTTGAGCCCAGGTAATGACTCTCAAAATAGTACTGATATACGATACTTATGACTTTTTGTTTACCGAGATAAATGATCATGTTCAGAACCTTAGAAAGAATAATTCTGAGGCTCAGGTAACTCTTAGTGCTTTAATATAATAGCAGACAGTCTCACTTTCGTTATTGGAAGTCGTACAGTGTTGTGAAGTCATTAGTTCTGACCCAAAAAGAGATAATGTAGGAGAAACATGGTGGCGTTTTGCCACTAAATCCGGTTCGCTGGATTTAAATTTATCGTTGATATGAGGGCTGGTGTAGCAACATGTCCGGAGCGCACTAACAATCGGCAGAATCATTTACGATGGTTTCAAAGTCCCGGAATCGTATTTGACGCCGTGGATACGCTTTCAAAAATATCTTCAGAATCGGCTCCTACAAGATTCCTCCATTTTATCACCCTGAAATGTCACGTATACACTGGTGGGATATGTAGGACGTCATTCACAGTAAGCCCGCCTTTCAGATACACGCAATCCTTGTCTTATCAGACACAGCAGAGACTTGGAGTCGGCGTTCATTGCTGTTACGAAATGCGGAACGCACTATTCTTCTCCGTAGACAGCGCAGTAAGCTCGTACCCCATGGCGCACATCTTCCTAGCCGTGAACAAGAGAGAGGGGGAAAGGGTTGAAGAAATTCATATCTTTGACCCCCCCCCCCCCCCCCCCCTCATTCGTAAAAAGTTTTGGCTATGGTTCTGATGGCGTACGAGGATAATACGATGACGATACATGGTTCAGGGGACACATTGGCCATTAGGAGACCGCAGGGACTTTAGGTTAGTCCGCAGGTCGTGGTATGCAAATATTTTCCTGCTTGGACGGCACATGTGCTGTTTACACGCCCGCGCGCCCATTGGGCTCAGTAGACGGTCAGGGACTTTGTCGTTGTAAGACCTCGCTGTGTGTTTGCCCACCATCTCGGACTCCAGTGCAGTATAGCCGTGTTGGCTCCGAGCAGAGCAAATTACCTCTCCATATAGCAATCAGTGCAACCGTCAGTCAAGGCTTTCTGCTGGGTCTGTTCTTTTTGCCATGGCATGTTAGACGCGGCCAACCCTGTATGCTCACAAGTCGTGCTTTTCAGTCACCCATTCTCTTTATTTGCCAACGTCAAGGTTTAACGCCCTTTGGAAGACCAATACCCCCAAGCGCCAGACCTTTGGTCTTTCCCTTTCGGCTCTGGCCCATTTTTGCACAAAGCTATAGTTCTTGAAATTTTCTGCTTCGTCCTGTGTGTATGCACTGATCCTGTCGTATTTCTGCTCCGTAGTTTCTGAAAGCCCAGTTGGCGCTCTCGCTTTCCTTCTCGTCCAAATTGTTTCCATAAAATCTGGCAAATTACACCTTCACTCGCATTCAGTCGCATTCAATCATATAGTCTTTATATACGTGTTAATATCCCACCTACCTTCTTAAGACATGCCGGACACTTTCTTTTTGGATACGTGAGTCGCATGGTCAAATGGTTGTTTTCTGCCTCAACTGGCCTCGTTTATAATTCTTATGCTTTTCCCAATAACTTTCATTAAACGCCTATATCTACAAGACAATTTTTAGATCAAGCAATATCAAATATTTACACTTCATTCCACTGTGCTGTTTCTACCCGCCCCACTAATTTCTATTGGGCCACAGTAGCTGCTGAGGTTGAGTGCTGCTAAAAAACTCGCTCACACATGCCCATAAATGATCAGTAAATGGCATACGTGTAAAATTTCATTAGAAAATGAAATGCATCTAAACTCGAGACTTCTGCAAAGTTGAAAGTCCGCGCCCCCAGCGTGCAAGCAGACGCCCATGCTGACGCCGTATGCTATTAGGCCCGACGGCGTATACAGGGGGAAGGATTAGCGAGTATAGTTTGACAAACAGTCTGAGACCCGTCGTGCCATGAAAAGCCAACGCACGCCCAGATTTCTATTTGCTCAACGCAAGGGCACCGGACTCCTCCATTGGTCGGCTGGCGATAAACGGAGAGAAATGGAGGCGTTTACAACCACGACTTCCTTTTCTTTTATTTATTGTGCGTCTGTGTGCCAAGCAGCGGCGGGCCGCAAGGCACACCGCCAACGTCTTGTGACAAATCACCGCAACTTTATTTTGCTGGGGAGATTTACTTAATGTTGCTCGAGAGCGCAATTGCGCAGCTGTGTGCGTTTGCCTGTAGCGCTGATCGTTTCGACAATGGCAGCCATAAAAATGTGCTGACTGCTTGCTGAAAGCCGTGAATGGTGTGGTGGCCTCAATACTGATGGACGATGTCTTGTGTGTTTTGTACAGAAAGGCTGTAAAAGAAGGCACATTCGCCTCATTTATAGTGCTCAGCGTCGTTGCCACTCACTTGTATACAGGCTGATACCTGTGTAGATTTAAGGCAGCTTATGACAACCACGGGAGATCATGTTTTCATGCTATGAAGAGGTACGTCAAGTGAGGTTAATACGTACGCGCATTTGCTTTATAGAAGTAGTTCGCTGTAACAGGGTTGTGGGCAGAAATTTTGGGTGCCTCCTTGGTCAGGCAGGCATGGTCATTTTGTGCGACGCATGCACGGCAAACAAGTTCGGCAAGGGGGTGACATGGGCCCGGAGTGCCACCCAATGGCTACGCCACTTAACTGTAAGCGTACACTATATCTTCACATGACGAAATAGATTTTCATAATTAGTTAGGGAAACTGGATCACCGAGTGAAATAGATTCGAGCAATGTTTGCTGAAAAGTGACGATAAAACTGCGGTAGGTGACTGGTGCAGAGAAATACGGAAGCAAAGAAAACCCAGGAAGCTAACGAGACGTGCGTCGAGTTTGCTACCCTGTACTAGGAAAGAGATAAAGGAAGGGAAAAAGAGAGACAGAAGAAACGAGAGAGATTCTGAGACTGACGCGCACACTTGGGGGAGCACCTCAAGTACGTGGTCACACAGGCTCGCCTACTTTGAATACGTCAGTAGTACTTTACTTGCCTTCCGCGCCTTCGTGTCTTCCGATAAGCGGGTAGTAGTTGCGGGCAATCCGTCCACTGTTTATTATTCAACATGCAGGCAATTCTTTAAAGACATGTCTTTCTTTGAGTTCTCTGATGTAAGCTCACTGGTCAATTTTTTTTCTCGGCACCACGCAATCCGTAAACAGATATGGCAGTTTAATTTCATGCGGGCACAGCACTGTGAGCGACTAGCTAGAAGTCAATCTATTGAAGTTCAGCATAAAAGCATTTGCAGTCCATTTTCTGAAGACTCAATGAAAACAAAACGGACTGCTATATAATGACAGCTTCTATTACATAATCTGAACTAGTGTTGACTTCTCTATCAGCAGTCAATTGCTGTTTCTTAGTTTCTTTCTGAGACCGAAACTGATACTTATCTCCTCCAGTGTGCTGAGGAGGTAGTTTAAAAGAATTTGTTGTTCCATTTACAAAGGAGGAAATGAACGCAGCTGCTGGTTTTCAAATAAGGTGATTTCATTCTGGAGATATGCTGATAAAAAATGTAGATGAGACTAAACGAACAAGTCAACGCGAACGAAAAAATAAGCAACCGTCTTTTGTGAGAACTCCTAGTTAAAAAAAAAAGGAATTGGAGAGGAGGGGAAGGCACAAGAAGGCGCCAGTGAGGCCCCTACCTTCTCTCTCATCGTCGCGTTCTGTTCCCGTCGTTCCATATGTCGCCGATGATAAATCGTGTCCCCTACCTGCTTATGCAGCAAGTAGCATCTTAACGAGCCTGTCCGATTGCATGCCTGCATTCATTGGGCAGGAGGCATAAGAGAAGGCTAAAGAAGTCCTGGGTACCGTCGTCCCCTTCTCGCCGACGAAGTAGACGAGATACGCTCGCTGCTTCACGGAGCGGCAAGATGTATTGCTGTCACCCGCTTCACTCTATGCGACGTGAGCTCGGAGACGTGCACTGCGCACCGAGCACGCAGGCTTCGAGACACGAGGGCGACGAGACCGGTCGAAAGAAACAGTAGCGCCGAAACTTTTCCCAGAAGCCAGAGCGAGAGAGGTACAGACACAGAGACATTTTCTAATTGCGTCAAATGAGCTCTGCGATGCTCAGGGCGGCGCCACATGCATGCGGTCCAGATCGGTGCACGCGGGGCGGTGTGCAGGCAGTTATACACGCGCGGGGCACCAGCGACCCCACGAGAGTTCAGCCACCTGACAGATCGCATCATTAGCGGATCTCTCTGATGGATGATTCGTCGCCACCGTCGCCGCACGCATGGATTCTGACCGGTGCCTTGCCGTGGTATGCTCGCCGGTGCGCCCGTGTGTTTTCCTAAATGAATGTCAGTGCGTTTCATGCGCTGGGCAAGTTCGTGTGTGTCAGCGTCCCCTCAGCAAGGACTGTTGTACATGGATACCGTTCCACGTCCTTCTTACTATCTTTCGAACTGTTGTGGCGACATTGCAGGGACAGAGGGTGCCTCCTCACAATCTCTGTGAGTGCACCAGCAATTCGGGAATGACCTGTGGGGCCAATGTCTCCATTGCGCCATTTTGTGATCCAGAAACGATATGGCTGTGGTAGATTTTGACGCCAAGTACACCGACGCCTCCTGGTTATGCCACCCTGGTAGCTAACGTTAAAATCTTTGCTTTCTTTTGTCCTTGTGATCGAGTAATTGGTGTGCGTAGAAAATAGGAAGATAAAGTCCATGCAACGAACAAAAATCGCTCGAAGGGAAAAAAACAAGCAAGAGACGACTCTTCTATAAATCAGCATCTGATCATTTAGAAAGTTTGAAATAAAGTTACGTGCTTTAAAAACATGTTTACGCAATTGAATGACACATTTTGGTTCAATTATCAACGTAACTTTTCGGGCATTAAAGAGTGAATATATAAACGTATTTCTGTAATTGTTGCAATGTCGATGTGCTGTAAAGCTGCACGCTGTATTCACTGCATTGAAAGAGGAGACAGAGAGAGAATTATTTCAATGGGAAGCTGGAGAGGTTTGCCTAATCCTTCCTCAGCTGGTCACATCAATCTTTCGCCTTTTACTAAAGATTGAAAGAGGAGAATCCTTTGCAAACCTAGACAAGCGTAAATCGATTTGTGATTTTAGGTCAAAAACTACTGATATTCATGCAGACTGCAGGCTGGAATACTTAAATGCATAATTTTAAAGTCGACTCATTCAGTTATATCTACATAGGGTGCCGACGAGGATTTGATGTCTTTATTGTTAAGGTGCTATGTGAATTGCCTCACACACACTATACGTTGCATCCAAAGCGACCTTCTTAGATGCTACCGACAAAAAAAGTTTGACAAGCAGCCTTCGTAAATGCTAATATTAAGTCCGCTAAATATTAAACAGCCCACGTGCCTCTCCAGTCTGGCCGTAATATATTTCAGTCTACATCTAGCGCAGGGACATTAGCTGTTTTCCACATTTGCATCTGTACTCGGCAGCAATTTAAGGGAACTCCAGTGACTGAAGCAGTCATCTCCAACGAACAACCACACACAATTGCGTCGCGGAAGTGGTGTACACGTTGTCCCGTTCTTTGTCTTTCTGTGTGCTGCATTTTTTGCCTGCACGAAGTAATTCACGTTGATCCCGTGCGGATGCAATGTAGCCGAGAGGCCTCTGGCCTGCTTAGCACATCTGTCATACATTGTGGGTGAGGTGTCCACCATTGATGAATATGCCTCATTGCAGCTTTTCTTGTAAGACGTTGAGATTCTCCGGGAGCCTGCAGTTATTTGATTAAGTGAAGTGAACTTACAAATCAACAATTTTGTTCTGAAGCACTTCAGCGTTTAGGCTCACACATGACAGCGTAAGTGATATGGCGTTTCCGCGTGATCCCTGGGCTATAAAAAAGTAGGTGTCGAGACGACTTCTGAAGTTTTTAAACATTACAAACCTAACATTTGACTGTTGAAGAGCGAAGTTTATATTGGGGCCTGTAGTGGGGTGATATGAGGGGTACCGGTAAAACACTGTGATAACTCATGGCTATCGTCATGTGTGTTGACGCGTCGCGCTGCGAGTCATCAATAACTCTTATTCCTAACTCTTCCCAATCTAGGCTCCTGAAAACCTCCTCTAAAAACGTGGCGAAGAGCGTTGGAGAAGTCGTATCTACCTGCCTCATACCCTT